>NW_026056996.1:0-186960 GCF_023758075.1 Alternaria novae-zelandiae
TTATTAAAAGAATATAGAAGAAAGAGGTATAGACCTAGGCTATATTATTAATAATAATTTTATTATTATTAATAAATATAAATAGTCTTTGTTCTGTATCTATTATTATTAAATACTTTTTAAAGTAATTTAATAATCTTATTACTTTAAAGTAATAAAATCTTTAGTTATTTAATTATTATTTAATTAATAACTAAAAAATGTTAGATACTATATTTAAAATTTCTAAATTAAAGAGATCTAGTAATTACAATATTTAGTCTATTAAAATAGAAGCTCTTTTAACTAAAGAAGGCTATCTAGAAGTAATAGCACACAATTTATCTAGTTTAAGCAAAGCTACTAGAGTTCTATTACAAGATAAAGCTATTAAAGCTACTAGCTTTATTAAATTAGCTCTAGAAGATAGACCTTTATTACAAGTTAGATATATTAGTAATTCTTATTTATTATAGCAAATGCTAAAAAGTCTATACAAAGTAAAAGAATTTAGTAGCAAATTTTTAAGTAGTAAAGAACTAATTAATACTACTATTAATTCTTATAAAGGCAATTTAGAATTATATATTAATAATTTTAAACGCCTAGCTAATAGCTTAGAAGCTAAAGAAATTAGTTTACCTAATAAATTTCTTGTAGCTTTGCTATTAAATAATCTTAATAAAGATTATAAATATATAGTAACTATAATTATACAAACTATTAGAATAGATAATAATAGTATAGATTTAGATACTATTATATCGCAATTATTAGACAAAAGTAGAAGAGTTAATTCTATTAAGAATAAAAACTCTACTTCTAATTCTAATAATAAGAATAATTCTTTTAGTTATAATTATTCTACTAGTAATAACTATAATACTAGTAATAATAATAATAATAATAAAAGAAATTCTATTAAAAGTAGTAATAATAAAAATATAGAAATGTCTATATCTACTACTAAGAAAAATAATAATAATAAGTCTAATAATAATATTAAGACTTGTAATTATTGTAAAAAGAAAGAACATTTAGAATCTAATTATTTTAAGAAATATCCTAATTTAATTAAGAATAAATCTATTAATAATACTACTAAAGAAGAAACTATTTTAACTTCTTTTATAGTTAATAAAGATAATAGTAATAGTACTATAGACTTTATTTTAGATTCTAGCGCTACTATATATACCTACTATATTAAAGAGCTATTTATTAATATTAAATCTAGTATTACTACTATTAAGTAGAGTAATACTAATAATAATATTAAAGCTAGTAGTGTAGGCGTTGTCTTAGTTAAATTTACTAGTACTAATAAACTAGTTAAATTAACTAATATTCTTTATATACTGCAATTAGAAGTTAATTTATTAAGTCTTAGTTTAATAACTAAGAAAAATTACTCTTTATCTTTTAATAAAAATAATTACTTTATATATAACTCTAATAATAATCTATTATCTAAAGGTTATTATAAAGATAGAGTTAGTATATTCTCTATAATTAGTTCTACTTCTAGTATTAGTAAAGATTATAAATCTTATACTACTTTAAATACTATTAATAATAGTAATTTAGAAGATCTAGAAGAATCTAATCTAGAAGATAATCTAGAAATAGATAATGCTATAGAATTAGATAATAATTCTAATTTAGATAATAATTCTAATTTAGATATTATTTTTAATAATAGCAAGCAATAAGTATTAAATAATAATACTATAAAACTATTATATAATAGATTAGAACATATTAATCTTAATACTATTAAAAAATTAAAAGATAACGCTTTAGGCGTAGATTTTAATTTAGAAGATATTTCTACTACTAGAGTTAATTTAGATAATTATATTACTTATATATAAGCTAAATTAACTAAAAATTATAATATAGAAGCAAGTACTAGAGTAGAAGCTTATTTAGATCTATTATATATAGATATAGGTAGGCCTATTAGACCTAAAACCTTTAGAGGTTTTAAGTATTATATTACTTTTAGAGATAGTTTTACTAAATATTTAGTAGTAAAATTATTAAAAACTAGAAAGAGTATTATTAATATTATAGAAGATACTATAATAGAATTAGAATTAGAAGCTACTAATAATAATAGCTTAGATTCTAATTCTAATAATAATTTTAGTAATTCTACTAGTAATAATAACTCTATTATTATATTTAATAATAATAAAGTTAAAGCTCTATAATTAGATAATAAGTTTAAATCTAGAGAACTAGATAGTTATCTAATTAAAAAAGGAATAAATACTAGATATTCTAGTTCTTATACTTCTAAGCAAAATAGCGTAGTAGAAATAATTAATAGAGTATTACTTAATAAAGTAAGAGCTTTATTAATTAATAGTAATCTACCTAAAAGTTTATAGAGAGAAACTATATTAACTACTACTTATTTATATAATAGAACTTCTAATAGTTCTATTAATTTTAAAACGCCTTACAAGTTAAAATATAAAGAAATACCTAATATTAATAATATTAGAATTTTTAGATCTTTAACTTATTATAAAGAACCTACTAGTTTAATTAAAAAACTAGATAGTAAAGCTAGTTCTTATTATTTAATAGAATTTAGTAGTTTTAATATCTATAAATTATATAATTCTAGTAATAATAAGACTATTAGAGCTAGAGATTATAAAATTATAGAAAGTTATTATTATAAATCTAATAATAACGTAAATATTAATAAAATATTTACAAAACTAGAAGATCTTTCTTCTAATAATAATAATATTATAGAAGAAGACTTTAGTAAAATAGAATCTATTACTAGTAATAATAATAATAGTAAAATTATTATTAACAATAGTAATAGTAATATTATTATTAATAATAACTCTAAATTTAAAAATTCTAAAGATAAGTTATTAATTAATAATAATAATAATAACTCTAATAAAAGAGTTATTTCTTCTAATAATAATAATAGTTTAGTAGAACTAGACGATAATTATTCTAAAGATAAACTAGCTATTAATTCTACTATTATTATAGAAGATAATAGCTTTAATAGTATTAAATTAAATATTAATACTAGTAAAAACAATTAGAATACTCTTTATAATAATTCTATTATAAAGAATATTTTAAATACTAGTAATAATAGTTTAATAGAACCTAAAAGTTATAAAGAAGTATTAAGTAGAAAAGATAAAGATCTATATCTAGCTGCTATAAAAATAGAAGTAGATAATCTTATTAAAACTAATACTTAGAATATAACTAATAAACCTAATAATATTAATATTATTAAAGGTAGATAAGTTCTTTCTAAGAAATTAAACTTAGATAATGTAAAGAATAGATAGGTAACAAGAACTATTCTCTAATAATAGAATATAGCTTTGTTAGAACAAAGTAGTTAAATACTATAATAAATAGTATAACTAATAAAGATTGTAATAAAGTAATTATAGAGTAAATAATAGGTAAAAGGTAATAATATTATTGCTAGGTAAAGAATAACTATAGAGAATTACTATTTCTTTTATAGAAAATAGCTACTAAAATAATTGCGTAAATATCTACCTATTTCTGCCTAAAGATAAGAATTTATAATTAAATCTACTTAATTTCTATTAATTCCTAGATTTATAATCTAAGTCTGCTAAATTCTTCTTATCTTCTAGATTTATAATCTAGACTAGTACTAATTATATTAGTCTATGCGTTGTATTACATAGACTAATAATTAGTTTATTACTAGATCTTTTAGTAATTACAGAAAGAGAGATAAGAAGATAAGAGTTATTAGATTACGTAATAACTCTAATATTAACTAGGCTAAGACAAATAGAGGTGTTTTAGAATCTCCTAGTATAGTAGATTAAAACTAGCTACTAAAATCTTAATTACGTAAGCAATTAGATTTACTAGGAATTTTTCTAATTTGTTAAGAAATAATAATAAGTGTAATCTTAACAAAGCTTAATAATAATAAAAAGATAATAATAACTAAGTTATTATAATCTTTACAGATAATACTATTAAAAAATATAAAGCTAGATAGGTAGCTAAAGGCTTTTTACAAAAATATAATATTAATTATAAAGAAACCTTTACTTCTACTAGTAAACCTAGTATTATTAGGCTATTATTAGCTATTTTCTACTATCTAGATTAGGAAATTTATACTTAGGATATTAAATAAGCTTTTCTTAATATAGAAATAGATAATAATAATATTTATATATAATTACCTATAGGCCTAGAAGAATATATCTTAAAAGAAGCTTTAAAAGATATTATAAATAAAAGTTTAATAGACTTTATTAATAAAGCTATTTTAAATAAAGACTTTAATAATCTAGTTTATAGATTAAATAAAGCTTTATATAGTCTAAAAAAAGCTTCTAGGTAGTAGTAATTATTTTTAACTAAAATTCTAGAATAACTAGATTTTAAAGTTTTAAATATAGATAATAGTATTTTTATATATAATACTAAACCTATTATATTAGCTACACACGTAGATAATATATTAGTATTTACTAAAAATATAAATCTAGTTAATAAGTTATATAAGGATTTAACTAGAACTTCTAAATTAGAAATAACTAATTTAGGAGAGATTAAAAAATTTCTAGGCGTAGAAATAATTAGAGATAGATCTAAGAGATCTTTAATTATAACGCAAAGAAGCTTTATTAATAAACTATTATTTAAATATAATAAGCTTTTAAATAAGCCTAAATCTATACCTTTACCTATAGAAGTTAAATTATCTAAAAATCTAGAAGATAGTTATATTATTAAAGACTATTAAAAAGAAATAGGTAGTTTAATTTATTTAACTATATTTACTAGGCCTAACCTAGTTTATAGTGTAAATTATCTAGCTAGATTTATATCTAATCCTAGTCTAGAACATTATAAATACTTAAATTTTATATTTAGTTATTTATTAAAGACTAGTAATTATAGCTTAGATTTAACTCTACAATCTTTAGAATCTAATAATTCTAATAATAATAATACTATTAATAATACTAATAATAGTATTAATTTATTAGGTATTAGCGATTTAGATTAGAGAGGTAATTTAGATTCTTAAAAATCTACTATAGGTAATATATTTATTTTAAATAATTCTAAAAGTAATTATAATAATAATATAGCTATTAGTTAGATTTTAAAACTACAAAAAACTATAGCTATTTCTAGTGCAGAAGCAGAATATATAGCCTTAAAAGAAGCTACTAAAGAAAGTTTATATCTTAATAACTTTATTTAAGATCTTTTTAATAATTATATAACTTTCTTTATACTATAACTAGAAATAATATAATATTTTATAATAAATATACTACTAATAGAACTAGCTATATTTATTTCTTATTAACTATAACGTAACGCTATATTAACTATTTAGCTAGTAAAGATAACTATTATAGCCTCTATCTATTTAAGTATAGTAATACTTAAAAGACTTTCTATAAATATCTTCTTTTTTTACTTAATAGTATATTAAGCTAACTAAGAATTTTACCTAAATCTCTAATTTATAAAGTAATAGTATTATAGATAAGTTTAAAAAAACGTAGTTTTATAGTTACTATTAGTTTATATATAAAAGTATAAATATAAATAGCGTAAGCTTTAGGCGTATCTATAGTAATATTATTAAGCTAATTTATTTTAAACATTTACTTAAGTTTAAAAAAGAATATATATATATTAATAGTAAGAAGTTTTTTACTAGTAAAGTTAGTAAGTAATATAACTTATAGTCTTTCTTAAAATAAATACGTTCTTAAGACTATAATAATAATATAATTCATAATAAAATCTTTAATAGATATAGTTAGTAATATAGTATCTCTAAAGTAGCTTTTAAGATATTTTAAGCTACTTCTTAGAGCGCCTAGAATATTAAATATTATATTTTAAATAATTTTCTATAAAATAGCTTTTAGAATATTCTTAAAAATAGCTACTTTAATAGCCTTTTTTTTACTAGACTTAAAGTAACTTAAAAAAGCTTTAGTAAGAGTAGCGTAGTAATAAGAAAACTACTTAATATAGTAGTAAGAAAATAATTTATTTAAGCTTTAATTAAATAGTAAGATAATATAACTAGTAATAAGATTAGTATCTAACTTTTAATTAGTGGAAAAATTATAAAGAGTAATAATATAGTTAAGAGCTTATTTAAGATACTATTAGCTTTAAGCTACTTATATCTTTAGCTTAATTTAGTATATAGATATATAAATATAGAAAATAGAAGAAGCGCGCTTTTACTAAACTCTTAGTATATATATTCTAACTATAAAGCTTTAGAATATATTACTTTATTAGTAATAAGTATATATAATTAAATTATAATTCTTTTATAAAGTATTTAGTATTATAACTCTTTTATAAAGTATCTAGTATTAAAATAGCTATTCTATAAGTTTAAAAGATTTAAAAGCTTTTAGTACTTTTAAAGTAGTAATACTAAAGCTATAAGTTTTAGCTTACTTAATACTATACTTTTTAAAGTAGTTAAGACTTTTAGTTATATATTTCTTAAAGTACTAGTAATAGTTCTTACTTTTTTAGAATTAGTAGCTTTTTAAGCTATAAGTATTACTACTTAAGATTTAGATTTCTACTTATTAATATACTTTTTAACTTATATAAACTAATAAATATACTTATATTAGTAGAATCTTAGTATTTCTAATATTAATAAAATATAATTAGATCTCTAGTTATAAAGCTATAATACTTAATATATTTATATTAATATTAAATATACTATATTTTAGCTAGGTATTCTAAGTAAAAACTAAGTAATTAAAAGTTATAATATTACTTACTATATAGCTTATTTTATAAAATTATTAGCTACTTAAAGTATATACTAGCACGTTACGTAGTGTATTATTTAAGAAAGAGTTTAGTTATTTCTTTTTAGTAAAGCTTAATAGTAAAAAATCTAGTTAGGTCTTAGATTTTAGAAAGCTTTTATCTATAAGGTTTTTTACTAGACTATCTTTAAATTCTTGTTTTAGATTCTTTGTTAGACAAAGTGTAAGGTAAAATATTAAGCGGAAGCGATGCATTTTTTATTTAGCTAGCTAGCGTTCTACAGCAAACTATAGAATGTGCGTCTACTTCGCGAACCTCCAGCTGTTCACAACTCCCGTGCGCTCCTCCTCTGCGACCAAAGCCTTGTTCTTCTTACTACACCACCACTTCGTCACCAAACATAGCACTATAGTCAAGCCACATCCGGCGATAATGCAGCCGCCTCCAGTCTCGTACCTCGGCTCTTGATTCCTTAAGAAGAAATACGGCGTGAACCAATGACTTACACTTGACACGCAGTTTGCGATAGCAATGAGCGCCGCCCTTTTCGTTCGTGGTCGCGGCACAACGGTAGTCTCCCATGATAGCTGGATATTCAAGCCTACGAACGGGCCACAGCAGAGCAATATCATGGAAAAATACCGTGCACCTGTGTTGAGAGTGCTGATCATAATGATTGCGCCAATCAGGGTAGTCGAAATAGCGCCGATGATGTGATAGCCATGCTCGAGCATGCGACCAGACGACCACGAGACGACGAGCGTCACAATGTAGGCGATGACGTATGGTGGAGCTTGTACAAGGTAAGTCTCGACCTCTCCGAAGCCGAGGGTGTCCATGATGGACGGGAAAAAGTCCTTGAACGACTGGGCGATAATCAGGGAGAAGTGGATGCCAGCAAACAGCCACGTGAACGGGTCACGAATCGCCTGCATTAGGCCGCCGATGTAGTCGCCTTCGTCATCCTCCGTCACGCATCCGGAAGATACAGATTGTCGGTATTGCGCCATCTGCTGCTCTTCTGGAGTGAAGTAGTACGTTCCAGTGTTGTTAGGGAAGTTTGGTAGAAGCCAGAACCCAGGGATGGCAACCATGATAGACACGATACCCTCGAGCAAGAGGAACCACTGCCACGCGTGCAAACCCGCGATGTTGTCCATGTTGGTCAAGATGCCTGCTGCAAGGAGACCAGAGAAGACGTTTGATACGATGTTTCCCGCGTGCCAGATAGCCATGCGCAAAGGGCTCTCTTGCTTTGTATACCAGCTTGACGTCATGAGCGCCACGACCGGGAGGAACGGGCCTTCGGTGAACCCCACGAGGAAACGACAAAGCATAAAGTGCCAGGGTCGGGTGCAAGCAGGCATGCATATCGTGACGGAGGACCACGCGAGCATAATGCATGGCATCCAGATACGAGGCTTCTGCTTGGACATGATGATGTTGGCTGGCACCTGTGAGATAATGTATCCCACGTAGAAGAGCGAGATGCCAGCAGACCACTCCACATCCGTCATGTGGATATCATGCTGCATACCAGCAAGACGTGCATTTGAGACGTTGATGCGGTCGAGGTAGCTGTCGAACGTTAGTCTATGTGCTTCTGCGCTACAGTAGCTTGAAAGCTGCCTTACTTCATCAAGAGCATCAAAGTGATGATAAGCAGAAACTTCCAGTCGAGCTTCTTCAGAACAGCCTTGTTAAGCCTGTCAAGCTCATCCTTGGTCTTTCCTCGCAGAAGCGGGTAGTGTTGAAGAAAGGTCTCGGCTTCCGAAAGTGCAGCATCCTCCACCTTGATGACTTCACAACTCCCCTTCAGAGATGTATCGTCCGTAGTCATGGAGGCGGTCGCAGGAATGGAGAATAGATGGATGGCGGATTCGAAGGAGGAAAGGTCCGAGCAGTGCCGTGTAGCGCAACGGCTCTTCGAAGGCAGCGGCTTCTTTATACCTGGCTACATGGGTTATCTTCTTCCAAGTGTCGATGTAGTAAGCATGTGCTAATGCGCACTGCCGTCCTTCATGGTCTCGCTATAGCATCCTGTTTGGCTTCAACGACGTCCAGCGTGCGGGGATGGTTTGTGCCGTCCACGCCTTCCCCGGACCCCAGACGCGCTATGCTCCGCGCGCCTGGGCGATGTCTGTGGAGTCAACGACTTCGGTGGTCGCCCGATGTGCGTGACATCTCGGTGGCCATCCGAGGATTGCGCTATGCGTCGGTGGTCGCCCGTAGCGTTTTGTGGAAGCGGGGCAAGAGGAAACGCGTGAACGCTGATGCAGCTGGCAGGGGCGACCGAGCGCTTGATGGACCCCCGGGGCCTGCATGACTCAGGCACGGCACGCGGCTGACACACGTCCGCCTCGCCACCCCCCTCATTATCCATCGTCAACATCGACAACGCTGACGTGCCATTCGCGGCCGGGCGCTATGTGCGCTGATGCTCGGCGCTTCGGTCATGCTCCGAAGGCATCACGGTGACCGGCTGCGGCCGCTGGCGTACACTACTATGCTGGGTAAGCTCATTCTACAGGAGGTTGCGTTCACGTACATATGACAGTCGGTATTGCTACAACAAGAACTCTCGTATAGCTCAAAGTCTATCCAATCTCCTCTTGTTGAATCATCCACCCAAGCTCACAGCTCGATAACACCCGCAAACATGGCGGGACTCACTCTTCACAACTCAATCCGGGAGAAGATGCTCCGCGATGAGGTAGCCTACACGCTGTCCGTGAAGCTTGTTCGCAGCGTTGAGCTTCCGATGATGGCGAAGACCGCGGGATTTGATGGTATTCTCATCGACATGGAGCACTCAACGTTTGACTTGGACACGACCAGTACGTTCTCTCCTCAGCGCCCCGCCCCTCTCCATAAACCTCCGAGCTAACGTAGAATAGGTCAGATATGTATTGCAGCTCTTTACGCCGGCATTTCACCCATAGTCCGCGTTCCATCCAAAGACCCCTTCTTCGTCTCTCGGGTACTTGACGGAGGTGCCATGGGCGTTATAGTCCCGCACATCCGCTCTGTACAAGATGCCAAAGATGTGGTAGCCGCCGCCAAATTCCAGCCTCTTGGGCATCGCTCCTCGACGAACAATATGCCACAATTCCAGTACCGACACCTCGCCGCCAAGGCAATGAGTCCTGTGTGCAATCGCGAAACCCTCGTCATTCCCATGGTAGAGACGCTTGAAGCAGTCGAATGTGTTGAAGAGCTAGCCGCCATTGAAGGCGTTGACAGCCTACTGATCGGCACCAATGACATGTGCGCCGAGCTGGGTATTCCAGGACAATACGAGAGCCCGCAGCTACTCGAAGTATATGAGAAGACGATTGACGCCTGCAAGAAGCACGGCAAATGGGTCGGCGTAGGAGGCCTGCACTCAAGATTAGACCTTGTGGAGAAGTTCTGCAAGATGGGCGCGCGATGGGTTATGGCGGCGACAGATGGACCTCTGCTACTCGGCGGAGCTACGAAGCGAGCAGGCGAGATGGCACAACTAAATGCAAGGGTCAAGAGTTCTACTGAGCCCACCCAGCCTGAGAGGAACGGAGCCTCTATCGCGTCGACCAACGGAATTATCGATGCATTAAAAGAGAAGGCTAGTGTGACAGTGGAAGAATTGAAGATGAACGATCAAGTCAACGGGCATGGGAATGTATTAGCAAGCTCATAGATGTCGACATCTTGTATTCTATAACAGAATGTCGAAACACATATCCAATCTGGATGTACTCAACCGTGATGACAAGTATCGAATTCGCGATAATTAGATGTAAAGCGCTCGCTCGTAAAATAGTCCTGGCTGTGAGACCCGAGACGCGCTAGCTTCCGATTTGGTAACCGGTACCTCGGTTCCTTCACGACTTCGAAACCACCATCTTTGAACCCAGAGACTAACTCTACCATCATTCACCAACATGATAAACCTGCAATCGCAAGCCTGCGAAAGATGCTGGAAGCGGAAACAGAAGGTTGGTGGTCGCTCCTTCTTCGCGCATAAATGGCAGCACGTCAAGTCTGCTCGATACCTGTTTCCCCCCATAATTGGCGATCGAATCCGCGCACAGGATCACTGCAATTTCTTCACACCATCAAAAGACTAACTTAGTACCCAGTGCTCTCGAGATACGCCAACGTGTCAGCAATGTCGCGTCGCCGCATCGCAATGTGTGCAGCGTCGCCTTGGCTCCGTAATCGACGCTTCGGATCCGTCTTCCGTCTCATACATTGAGTCTTTGAAGTCGAGAATTGCCGCTCTGGAAGCCAGGAGCAACCGGCATTATGATATGCAGCACAAGGTCACGAACGATCAAGAGTCACTGAATCAGTCTTTGGATAGCAATTTGTCCACGTCTGGCACTCCCCATGGGCCAAATGCTGGGACGATAGCCTCATCGGTAGTCGAGCCCGGGTCGAGCAACGACTTACATCATACAATGCACGAAGCCAATTACTTGAGTCTTAGTGCAATGGCAGAGCCGACAGACCGACAGCCATTTTCGAACCAGGGACTTTCGTTCTCAACGTTATTTCTTGCCGCGGCGAGTATAGGCAACACCAACCCGAGCAGCCCCATCGGAACCAACACATCACTTTCTGGGCCTATGGCAGACTTTCGTAACGAGTTATTCTCCCAGGGCAGTACACTAGATAGTGCTCAGGCTGCTGAAGCGTTCAGACGGTTTGTTAAAGCAGCTCCCACAACCTTTCCCGTCATGACGTGCAGCGAGCTCGAAGACTTGTACAGTATCGTCGTAACGGCGGAGCGAGATACAAACATTGGCATGGTTATGGATGAGTCGCCAGAGAAGATCCTACTTGTCAGGGTAGGCATTGCGCTAGGATTCCTGCTATCGCCAAATCACAGCTTCGCGGTAGTCTTGATATGTGAGCTAACAACAACGGCCTCGCAACTCATGCCACGCATACTCAGTCAGGCCAACGACTTGGCAGTCGTGCAGTGTCTCACAGCCCTTGCCACATGTTCACTCTACACAACATATTGCGGATCATCCTGGCATCTACTTGGACTGGCTATGACACGCTGCATCTCTGCGGGTATGCACACATCTCGCATCTCGGATGTAAGTTCGGATAGCGAGAGTAAGAGACAAAATGGAAGAGCTTTCTGGATGTTGTACATCCTGGACACTCACCTCAGTACGGCTATGGACCGGCCATTTTGTCTCAACGATGGCAATATCATGATGTCGCCACCAGCTTCGCCACAGCCTGCAGGCACGAATGCGGAGGTGATTGCCCTGCGATATTTGATCCAACATGCGCAGCTCTTGCGCTCAATTCGGAAACATACCGACGAAGACCTGCTTTGCCATTTCGTCAATCTATGCCACTGGAGAGAGACATTGCCGAGAGAACTATCAGCAAGGTGTCTGCTCAAAGACCAATTGCATGCCCGTGGTCTCGTAGAACTGCTCAAGTGTCCGAGCTTCGCACAGGACCCAGGGCGAGACATGATGTTGGGCCGCATGGAGGAACACTTCGTCGGGTATGCGACATCCATCGAATATCAGCTCACCAGACAGGAGCTAGCGCCAGGAGCTCTCGATGGATACCTGATATTCTTCATTGGTGTATTCACCGCATCGCAGCCGTTTACCCAGGAGCGACAAAGATGCGTGCTCCAATGCCTGAGCAGTCTCACTATACCTGAGCAGTCTCACTATACTCTCGATGCACTACACTGCCTTCAAGGGCTTTCGGGACCTACTCGTCGCAATGCAGTCTCGACCGACTTCAACAGAAAGTCTCAAGAGCCTAGTGAGCGCGTCTGAGATCGCGGTGTCGTGCCATGTGCGACGACTCATCTTCGGCAGTGTATGAGCGGGCAAAGCCAACAACAGCCGGATAACGCCCAAATCCTATTGAGACAATCTTGTCGCTTACGTCGTTCGCGCTGCTAGATCTAGTTCCGATGTGCAGAAATCATGCTGCGCGGTGTTCTGATCCGACAAGGCAGGGTGTCACCGAAAAGGCATGGGTGAGGGGTCGTTTCGCTCGGGCAGTCGGACACCCCCCGAAGCTAGCGCTGCGGCCCTCTCGGTGGTCGTCCGACGAGCTCTGTTGATCCGCGCATGACCAATTCGCCGGTGTACTGACACGGCACTGGCTTCTGCATCAGATCCAGATGTAGAGTCTAGTTCTAATGCCCGGTGTGTGGGTAGTGCGGCTATGCACATACATCTAGGTACACATCACCTTGAGTGTGGCTGCCATATACCATCAAGACGCGCAATTCTACGTTACTTTGGACTTCAAACACCCCTCGCAAACCTATTCGAGTCGCTTGCTTCACGCGATCGTTGTCATCATGGCTCCTGCACTTATCGAATCAGAGACAGTTGCCCCCTCCTCGTCACCGTCAAATGGAGTAGACAAGGCGACTGTATACCTGCTCGATACACTACATCCCGAAGCCACAAAACGCGCACAGTCATTGTTCAACGCTATCCTCCCTTCAGACCCCAAGCAATCGGAATGGAGAGAAAAGGCCGAATACCTGATCATTCGCGGATCATACCTTACCGCAGAAGACGTCGAAGCATGCAAGAACCTCAAAGCCATCGGCAAACAAGGCGTCGGGATCGACAAGATTGATGGCGAAGCCTGCAGAGCACGCGGTATCAAGATCTTCAACACGCCCGGAGTAAATGCGCAGGCTGTCGCGGAGACGGTGCTTACGCTCACGATGTCTGTGGCTCGCGAGGTTGGTCGCATAACAGCGCTGCAGAGTGCCGGGTTTAGTGTGCCGAAAGAGACCTGCTCGGGTATGATCATCAACAAGAAGACGATCGGGATCGTGGGTATGGGTAACATCGGCCGCAAGGTTGCGCAAATATTCCAAGGCGGATTAGGGTGTCGCATCGTAGCGTACGACCCGCTACTGCCAAAGGATGCTTGGGAAGACATTGCGCATACCCGAGCAGAAACCTTGGAAGAAGTCCTTCGAGCTTCGGATGTAGTAACACTACACGTTCCTCTAATACCACAAACCCGGGGTCTCATATCGTATGAACAACTTAAAATCATGAAGCCCACTTCGATCTTGATCAACGCAGCCAGAGGCGGAATTGTGCATGAGGCCGATCTCGAACGCGCCTTGAGGGGAGGTCTGATTTGGGGAGCGGGTCTAGACTGCCATGAGCATGAGCCTCCGACCAAAGAGATCTATGGTAGTTTGTGGGAAACGGGACGGGTCGTGAGCACTCCGCACGTAGGTGCTGCAACGGCCGAAACGCAGATGGAGACTGCAATGGCGGCAGTGGATCGATTGTATGACTATATCCAGACTGTCCGAGCGATCTAGCTAGGGTGCTGCTCACTCAAGCGTCACCGTACCTTTTCTTGGCCGTTCCCTTTCTTTAGTTGGAGGAGAAAGAATTCCAATAATCTACGTTTGTGTTCAACGAGCCCCAAGCGTACTCGCCCAGCCCATATTCTAGTTGGTTCAAAAGGTCATTAGTTAGACCCATGCCGAAGTCTTGTGAATCTTCGTGATTTGGAAGGTCGGGAAAGTCCCCAAGTATCAAGTGATTCAGGTTCACACGTTCTTGTTCCTGACCATCCGATTGTAAATGATCTGCAGTGATGGTATCCATGCTCGAGTGCAGCGAGCCCGCGTTGAGATGGTGATCGGGGTAGATTTGCGTATCATGGGTTGGAGGCTGTTGACAACTTGGCTGAATTGGGTTTGCGGGGACATTTTCTGACACCTGTAATGCAGATGTAAAGCGATCTTTGACGAACTCTTCCAGTATGACGCTGAAGACAGTGGCAAAAGAACCTGCGTCTGGCATTTTGTCTTTGAAGTAGTTTAACAATGAGCTGCAAGTGTTGAGCGTTGGCAGAGCTTCAGTGTTAGTGACGGAGAGCTCGTCGTTATCGCTCAATGCACCCAAGATAATGCAATAGATGACAGTAAGACCTGCGGTAAAGATCATCTGAAAGTAGCTGCGTGTCCAAGTGATAGCGTTTCTGCGTCGAAGGTCTGCATACAGTTGTATTGTACGTATCGCTGATAGATAGCACACTTTCAGTATCTCCCTCACAATGGACGTTCCAGAGAACTGCCGTGCTGGTAGGTTGTGCATGGCGCCACGGGCAAGCAGGAGACGGTCCTTCTCGTACATAAAGTCATGCCATTCAGACCGCTCGTATAGGCATTTGGGGTCTACGAAGACAGGTACTGACGACCGCAATGCACGGAGCTCTTTGTCGAATTGCATGAAAGATGAGTATATGTGGCCTATCGATTGAAACCTGGAGGTTCGAGTGCTGTCTTCGCTATTGTATGAGGCGGGCTTTCGACCAGTATAAAAGGCAGTGTGCACCCGAGAGCTTAGCCGTCGCAGCTTGATGCAAAACAGGTTGACTGACAGCTCGCTTGGGCTAATGTTCGTGACGGAAGGAACATCTTCAAGTACACTAGCACCAGACATTACGATTGTTTCGTCGTCAGCATCAATCGGTAGTGGCATGCTTATCTCCGACTCGAGAAGAGCGAAAGGACGACCTAATATGCCCGAGCTGTAACGGTCGTGGACGTAGCACTCCCAGAATATCCTGCGCTGATGTTGTTCTTTCAATGGGCTCAAGCCGTCCTGTGCCTTCGAATGAAGACCCCATTCAATGCACTGCCGCATACACAAGCGGGATATTTCCCATATCGATGTTCCAATGTGATGGTACATGCCGAATCTCGCTATCAGTAATAAGTTCTGGGTAGCTTCCGCGTCTTTGATCAACGGTATGCCCGCAAGGTAATGTTCAGCCGCAAGATAATACCCGTACGGATGCTCGGCACTTCGGCCATCAGCCTGGCACTCGCGATGCCTGGTCGTATCGCTGATCGCGAATACCATAAACAGGCGAAAGTAGTCCTGGGCCGAGGGTCTCTCTGGTGTTGGCGAAAGGGAGTAAACCCTGCTAAAGACGTCTAACATCTCGCTACGAAGGAGAAAAGTATGGTGGACGTGAAATCGAGTGAAGTAGTTGTCAAATAATTGTCGTGCCTGCGCCAGTGGTGGTAGTGCTCGAGCGACAGGTCGATGCCTAGCAATACGAGGGCGCTTCGCAAGTTGCTCGAGGATTTGTGCGCGATGGTGTTGCCATTTGGTATCAGAAAGGATATTCTGCAAGAAGCCCAGGCCGCTGCCGTCGCCAACAAACCCGCTCTGGGTATCTGAGCTCGTTACCGTCTCAGGGCCTGTTGGTGTCCGATTGGCAACGTCCGATCTTTCGGTGGAGGCTGGTGTCGCAACGCCTGTGTCGTCAAGATCGCTCAGCCTACGCTGCAGATTGAGTTCCTTCTCTTCCAGCTGCCGGATGTAGTCACGTGCATACTGTTCGCCAGTAATAGCATCAACGATGATGCAGGCGGCATTCCCTTTCCTACAGTTTGTGCATTTGGGTGCTTGTCTGTCGCATTTGACTTTGCGCAGTTTGCACTTCTGACATGCGGGCAGCTGGTATTCGCGCTCTTCCATCGTGATACATAGTCGTTGATGCTGGCTTGCAGGTCAGCGGAGGATGTTTGCCGAACCCACCTGCGCACCGTTATCGACGTACCAAGTCACCAACGGACACACCCAAGTTGCGTCGCGAAATGATCTCAGGCTCGAGCGTAAAGCCTACTCGAAAGTTCGTCGGATGTGATGGGGATGGAGAGGCTGGAGCAGTTCCAATCCTAGGGTACCGACCATTGGTGGCGCTGCCATGCGAGATAGCCGAAAGCATGCGGGGGGCGCCAAGTGGGCACGTCTCTCAAGACCATCGCACTGGAGGCTCGACCCTTTGAACACTTTAATACCGACCATCACCACTTGCAGGACAGCGAAAGCCCGATATAGGATTTTAAACAACACTACCTTTTTACCCTACAATGTAGTAAATACATTATAAGAAAAATATTATATATACTTTGCAAAGCTGCGAAAAAAACCGCGTTTTTAGTATAAAATTAGACGCGTTATAATCAAGGCAGAGGGTTACCTACCTATTAGCTTGTGTCTGGCTTTCGCTGTCTTGCTAGAGCATCACGTAAGGTCACTTTCGCGGGCACGTCTTCCGCACGTGAGAGCGAATGCTAGAAGTAGGTAGCGATAATACAAGACTGGTGAGAAGCATTGCATTTATCATACAACTCAATGGCTCGCGCTTCAAGTACCGCAGGCGTCTCTTCCCAACAGTACGGACATTCTTTGATGAATATGACCTCTCAGCCCATGCTCCGGATGAAGCAAAGTTCCGAGATGCCATCTGGGGACCCTTAGAACATGTCATCTTGGCGGACATAAGCTGTCAGGGGAGTCGAAGAGGACCAATGTCTGTTGTCATCAATCTATACGCTGTATACGACCTGGGAATCCACGCGCAATCGACTATGTACGGGGTTGCTGGGTTCCGGACGATCCGTGAGCGCTTTAAACTTTGAAGATTAAGCCGTGCTCGGCCCTTCATCGGCATCTGTGCATACTAAGGTACAAAGTACATTGATTCCCCTTGCCGGTGGTTCTTTGCGTCGTTGCAGATTACTACAACATCTACCTTCAAACTAAGAATACCAATTCCTCTCTAAGCATTCAACACCATGGAGATGATCGTTGGAATGGTGAAGAACAAGTGGGGCGCTCTGCCGAAGGAGTCCACCGAGTCCTTTGCAGGGCGAAATGTCCTAGTCACAGGTGCCACCTCTGGGCTAGGATATGCGGCAGCGGCCAAGTTCGCGAAGCTGGGAGCATCAAAGATCATCATCACAGCCCGAGACGAGGCCAAGGGTGCGGCGACCAAGAGCCAGCTCGAAGCAGATGCCGGCGAAGGTGTCCACTTTGAAGTCTGGGATCTGGACATGACTTCATACGACAGTGTCGTCAAATTCGCGCAACGAGCCGTTGACGAACTCGACCATTTGGACGTCGCTATCCTCAACATTGGAATCTTCAACACCGCCTACCAACAGTCGAAGCATGGCTGGGAGGGTGACCTACAAGTCAACACACTTTCCAGCATTCTGCTCGGTATACTCCTCTTACCGAAGCTGAAAGAGTCGCAAAAGCAGACGAGGAAGATACCCGTACTGCAGTTCGTCAATTCAGGCATGCACACAGTCATGAATATCTCTGATGACGTTCGAAACAAGCCCGCGATCCTGCCCGAGTTCAACAGGGAAGAAACCTTCGCCGGCGCCCAGAAGCAGTACGGATATTCGAAGCTCCTCCAGAGATACGCCATCATAGAACTCGCCAAGAAAATTCCGTCCAGCGAAGTCATCATTACGGCAACGTGTCCCGGGGCGGTCATTACAAATATCGACCGCGATATCAAGTTTCCTGGTGTCAAGATTGTACGGGCGATCGTGCATACCTTGGCGTTTAGAACGGCGGATCAAGGAGCCAACGTATACATTACTGGCGCGTCGCAGAACGAAGAACTTCATGGGAAATTCTGGGCGAATGATAAGATTCAGACTGATAAGCCGAACATCGTAGCGGAAGAAAGTGAGAAGCTTGGGCTGAGGGTGTGGAATGAGATTGTTGAGGAACTGGCAAAGCATGTGCCGGAGGTCAAAGAACATCTCGCATAATACCTTTAGGTAGTCTGTTCATCGTAGCGTCGAAGTTATTTTACTGTGCAAACAGATTTGAAATGGCCCATCTCATGTTCTACGCAGAAGATGCGTCCACCTGCGCCACGGTGTTTCCACTGCTAATTTTGCAGGCTAATGGTGCTGGTAGGCGCGTGCGAACGAGGACGCATCACGAAAGCTTGCTCGGGTGAAAGTAAGAGATAGCGTGGAGGTGAAGTTATGTGCCAGATCATGTAGGTGTTAACGTGCAGTGCAAGTAGTCGAAGGAAATGGTAGAGAGCGGAGGGGGCTAACGCACGCTTTGACCACCAGCTCCACCAAAAAAGTTCAGCGGCAGGCGCGAACTTCAGTGCAACCATCCGCGCATTCACCCACCGCCCGCCTTTGCCAGACATCCAGAGCATGGCGCCGCCTTCCCACTCGCCCGACACGTCAATCTCTTCCCACACTCTCTCCATCGGCTCCGCTCAACCGCCGCCCATGGAACTCCAACCCGCCGCAGCGACTTCGCCCACGAGTCTGCTCACCAAACCGCTCGCCTTCCTCCAGCCCACGGCGCAGGTCAATGCGACTTTCCTTGCCGCTGCGAAACGATACCTCGATCCAGTAGCCGCCGGCGTAAGCGCGTCACAATCACAGCGACAACAAGATCTGCGCAAGAAGCGGAAGCGGGGCGGCGGCTACGATGACGATATCAGCGTGCTACACTTGAAGAAGGTGCACTTGGACGGATTCGGTGTAAACCAGGTGTTCGAACAGACGCGCAAGATCGTCGAAGCGACAACGGATGAGATTGAACTTTCTCTGCCCGACCACGACGCTGGCCTTGTGCCTATCCGTCATGGCGAGGAAGACGACGACGAGGGCATTGAAGAGGCCGAGGAGGAGTACCACACCGAGTCAGACATTGGCGAAGAGGGCGTGGACTGGGAATACGACGGTGTGGACGAAGACGAGGATGAAGACGCGCTTGATGGCGAGCCGGACGAAGAGGACATCGACATGGAAGATGGAGCAGACGGCATCTTCTCCGACGATGCGTCAGACGATGCGCCCGCGGAAACCTACCAGCCCGACCCCAACGGTCTCAACGACGGATTCTTCTCCATAGACGACTTCAACAAGCAAACAGACTTCCTAGAGCAGCAGGACCAGAGGGGAGAGGGTGTGGACAGCGACGATGACGAAGTAAACTGGGAGGCCGACCCCATGGAAGACGGCCCATCCACAGGCAAAGCCAATGGTATCGCAGGCGATGCATCCGACGATGAGTCTGACGAGGGCGGACCAACCTTCGGCAACGTTGACCTGAACGCACCGGAAGGCGACAGTGGCGATGAGGACGACCTCGAGGACGGTGACCTGGACGGTCTTGACACCGGTATGAACGCCAACAACGTCATGTACAAGGACTTCTTCGCGCCTCCCGCACAAAAGGCGAGCAAAAACAAGAACGGCAAGAAGCGCGGACGACCCAACCCTCACAACTTCCCCGAGAAGCAGCCACAACCAGCAGATGAAGTTGAGGAGGACGTGGAAGGAACCATGGCCAGGGTACATCGAGATCTCTTCGAAGACGACGACGACATGGAAAGCGAGGGCGACCTCTCCGACGTAGACCCCTCAGACCCGAAGTCAAGACGATCAACACACGAGCGGAGACAGGCCAAGATCGCAGAGGAGATCAGGAAACTGGAAGCAGCCAACGTTGCGAAACGAGAATGGCAGCTATCTGGCGAAGCACGCGCAGCAGATCGACCCGTGAACTCGCTTCTCGAAGAGAACCTCGAGTTCGAAAGAGCCGGCAAGCCCGTACCAATCGTCACACAAGAAACCTCGGAAGACATCGAAGCGCTCATCAAGCGGCGCATCCTAGCCGGCGAATTCGACGAGATCCACCGCCGCCGACCCGACGACCTCGCCACCGGCCCCCGACGAGGCCGCTTCGAGCTCGACGACACAAAATCGGGCAAAGGCCTTGCCGAGATCTACGAAGAAGAGCATCTACGCGAGACCGACCCCAACTTCGTCGAAGCCAAAGACGAGAAGCTAAAGAAGGAACACGACGAAATCACCGCGCTATGGAAGAGCATATCCGCCAAACTCGACTCCCTCAGCTCCTCGCACTTCAAGCCCAAGCCCGCAGCACCCAACCTAGAAATCCGCACCGATGCGCCCGCCATCGAGATGGAAGACGCGCGGCCCACAGCCGGCGGCGAAGTTGCTAGCGCAAGTATGCTCGCGCCGCAAGAAATCTACAAGCCGGGCGAGGACAAGAGCAAGAGTGAGATCGTTACCAAGAGCGGCATGCCAGTTGCCCACGACGAGATGTCGCGGGAAGAGAAGATGTCGAGAAGGAGACGTGCAAAGGAGAGGGCGAAGAAGGCTGGGCTTAATAAGCCGGTGCAGAAGAAGACGGAGGGCAAGGAGAAGAAGAGGGGAGAGAAGAAGCAACTTGTTTCCGATCTTAAGAAGGGTGGTGTGCAAATTATTGGGAGGAAGGGTGTTATTACTGATGTGGAGGGTAAGGAGGTTAAGGAGGCTGCGAAGAGGGGCGCGGGCAGCTTTAAGCTGTGAGGAGATGGATTGGGAATTCAAGTCATATCATGACATGCTCGATGGCGTTGCAGCAGGTTCAATTCACTCGATTTGAAGCGCTTGTAGGCGTGGTTCTCCGGTCTGAACTGGCAGTCGTCTCTCCGCGTATGTTCCTTCAAACCGAATTCGTTTGGCGATAGCACACTACGTACCTCCTACGGACAAGCATAGTACACATATCTTCAATACTCAAGAAGGTTCATTCGCAGTATATACATCAACTCCATCATATCCATCGTATACATCATTTCCATATTATATCATCCAAATCCATTCACCCCGATCACACCCCCTACAACACAACCATACCAACCGCACACCCCGCCGCCCCAAGCACCATCCCCCAAACACTCCAAGCCCCTACAAAACTCGCCTGACTACTACTCGGCTGAGCCTTATCCGTCACACCCGACTGCCCACTCGCAGTCGCCGTACACTGCTCCCCACACGCATACCCATCGGGACAGCAATTCCCGCCCGCATCCGCCGCACAGCTATACCACGCACTCGGACAACTTCCCGCACTCTCTCCACCAGCCGCACCCGTAGGCGCAACGATAACAACACCATTGGTATTCACAATAGTATCCGTCTCGGGTAGCGCACAAGACCCCGTGGTCTGGCAATCGCGGCCAACGCGGCAGCAGCCCGAGGGATAGTACGCACTGCAGACGTAGAAGCCGGCGGGGCAGACGTTGTCGCTGGGGGAGGCGGCGTCGGTGGTTGTTACGGCGGCGCTGGTGGGGCGGACGGGGGCGTCGGGGGCGCGTGTGGAAGACGGGTTGTCGTCGTCGCCGAGGCAGGAGGCGCCGGTGGCGCAGGTGCGGCCGTTCATGCAGCAGCCGCCGCCGAGGGAGGCGGGGCAGGAGAACCAGCCTGTTGAGCAGATGTATGCGGAGCGGGAGGTTGAGGTGGAGGTTGGGGATGGGGTGCTGGTGCTGGTGGAGGTTGTGGGAGGGATGGCGGCGGCGGTTGTGGTGGTTGAGGTTGAGGTTGGAGTCGCGGAGGTGGAGGGTTGGATGTAGGCTGTTGATGTGAATTCTGCGACGCCTGTTTGTGTTAGCATCCTATTCGGTAGTGTCATGGAGTCTGCAACTTACATCCAATACCCTGACACTTGAAGCCAGGTAAACAACATCCTCCATTCTGCGCATCAGGACAACTCGTATACCCACTCGCCTCATCACAGCTCACACTGCCCGCGCAAGTCTGGCCCTGGGGACAGCACCCCACATCGCCTGCACTTGAGCTCCCAGAGACACTAACACAGGTGCTGCTCGTGCCACAGCACACGTCCGGCGCGCCAATGCTCTCACAACTCGTCGTGCCATCTGGACACTTGAACTGGCGGTTCAGAAGAATGTCTCTGATATGCATGCGCGCCAGCCAATCCGACTGAGCCAGCGGACGTAGCGGTGAAAGCGCCTGCGACGTCATGTTGCCAAAGACATCGTAGTCTGTTCTCCTGGACGATTGCGGCGACGGGGTATCCGCGGCGAATATCCAATTGTCCAGCATAAACATTTCGCCCTCATCCGTGCTCATCTTCTTGACTCCAACGGGCTTCTCATATTGCAGCCGCTGCTTGACGCTCAACCCCCTCTTCACATGTTCCTCGTCTTCAGGAAAGTATTTCAGGTGTCTGGGTACGTTGTGCGGCCATTGCGGTGGTGATTCGGCGAGTACGGGTGTTGCGCAGAGGGCGATGATGGCCGGTGGGAGGGCGAATAGCTGTGGGTAGGCGAGCAGGTGTGGTAAGTACATTGTCAACGTCAACGTCAATGTCGGAGAATAATATGGTTCGGAGCAGGTGCAGGAAGAAGCACCGCAGACAAGCTTGTGAGAAAGTGTGGTTGTCTGCTTGTGGTTGGGATGTCAGTGGCTGGTGGAGCGCACCGGAGCTACGACTCAGGTAATTGGCGAGGCTGGGATGCGTTGGCGCCTCACCGCCGATAGGTGGGCAGGGTGCATCCTGGAGCGCGCCGTTACTGCGACGATGAGGCTCGTTTGGCTAGTAGACAGGGCTAAGATGGTATGGTTCATTAGTATTTGGGTGTTTGGGGCTTTAGAAGAAGGGACTGCCAAACGTCATGGCGGCATGCATGTTCCGCTGATTCCGAGCTCTCATCTGCAGGGGCTTGTCGACCTCCATCCACCATGTCCACCCACCGCAGCCATCGACGCGTCTACTACCTGGTCAGCATAAGAGTTACCTGGTATTCGAGCCGAATGTCCAGCACGACTTCGAGACGGAGCATAGGTAATACTCAAATCAGCACGCTCGCCTTCTGGTCAGGCTACTTGAATTCAACGCGGTGTCATTGAACAGACGACACAACGAACACAGACGCCGGTAGCACGGCCAATTCCATTGTACATATATTCAGATGATGCATAACGCGAGGGGAGATCTCCGTCAATGGCCACCGACCGCTTGCCACAGCCAGTCGGATGGCTAGCCTACTCCTTTTTCAACCCACCAAGATAGTGTTGCAGCGCGTATCGCGCGGACCTCCGTTTCCTCAGCCCGTCGTACCAACTGGTCATCTTATACAAACGACCCTGTTGTACCACCTGAGTCTGTCGAGCAGCACGACTCTTCCACACCGATCAAGCCTGCAGACCCTTGCGGGCTTTGCGCTCGCTCATGCGCTGATTCTCCAGCATGGCCACCCAGATGAAGCAAGGCACAAAAGCACAAGTCCCCATCAACACCATGATTTTCTGCGCGTCGCCAAACGCGTGTACCACGGCCTGACGCTCTGGACTACCCCATGGCAGTGACAACTGCGTAGTGATATCACCATAGATCTTTGGAGCCAGGTGCTTCGATTCTTCAGGAAGGTATTCGACGAGCCTCTTGGGTACGATTTGAGCCCATAGAGTGCCGCTAACAGACTGGCCGATCGCACCACCAACAGCCGTGACGAGGTTGAGAAGCGCGATAGCAACAGCGACTTGGTCGTGTGGTACAGCCATCATGATAGCAACTTGCTCCACGTTGTAGAGCATAGCGCTCGCCATGGCGCCGAGTACCTCCACCAGGATCAGGATTGCTATCGGGGAGTCGGGTGTGCGGAGATAGATCAACAGGCCAGTCATGAGTAGTTGAGTGGGGACGGCGATAACGGCACCCCATTTGTAGGTATCAGTGTACTTCATGGCGAAGCTGATGATGATTGCCCAGGTGCACGAAACGATGTTGAAGATGTTCGTGATATATCCGGCCTTGGAAACGGAAAGCTGGAACACGACCTGGAGGTATGAGGAGTACATCATACGGTATGAGCTAGTCCTGATGTCAGCACAGATGTCTCGCGGGTTTTGGAGGACTTACTAAAAGGCGATCCAGGAGTTGCAACCGAGCAGGCATGCCGCGATGATCGAGCGATTCTTCATGAGGTAGTATGGGAAGAGGGCATGGCTAGCGTAGTAACGTTCCCAGGCCACGAAGAGTAGGATGAGACAGATTCCGAAGCTGACCATGCATATAAACATTGGAGAGCCGAAGCCATCCTTCTGGTAGACTGCAAGAGGCCACGGAAGAAGAAGCAGCGAGAATCCACCGGTGATGAGTATGACCCCGATCACTGTGACTGTTAGCAGGGGATGGAAGTCTCACTGCATGTCGAACTTACCGTCAAACTCAGTACACCAGTGCTTGGTGCTCTGCCAGATCGTTCTGCCGCTCGGCTCGCGCGAGATGACGCCCATCTTTCTTGCTCGCCTACCCATGAGCCAGAAGACGAGCCAGAAGGATATGGAGAAGACTGGTGTCATGATAGCGAAAGATCCATAACCCCAACGCCAGGTGCTGTGGTTGAGCCAGGTTTCACCAAGCTTGGGACCAGCCTGATCATGATGATGTTATTATACGTCTAATTAGCTTTCACAAAGGAGACTTACGAAGGTATTGACCACGTAGGGGAATCCAGTGAACGCCATCCAGATCAAACGGTTCTGCATAAGCGCGGTATCGGCGATGAAGATGTTGAAGATGTAATCGACGCCGTTCATGCCGGTCCAGTAGATGACTTGCGCAGCGCAAAAGGTCTGGACGTTTTGGCAAAGAGCCATGAGAATGAGCGCTACAAGGACACCAGTCAGCACTGACAATGTACACTAAAGAGTCGAGATGAGCTTCTTCCTCCTGCCCTTGAGCTTCGGATCCATGAGTCTCTTCGCAAGATGTTGGATGAACTGGAGTGAATGAACTTACAAGCTACGATGAACATCAAGCAAAGAAGAAAGCCGTGTGGTCGTCCAACGATATCGATGAATTTGGCCAGCGGAAGCTTCGATACACCTCCGACAATGTTTGCGACGATATCGGTTATAGCCGTAAGACCGTGCATCATGAAGGCCGAGGTGACGTAGGGTCGCCATGAGAAGTTGGTTTGTTGTTGAAGGGAGTTGACGAAAGAGATGAGCATGATCCTTGGAATGTAAGTATTGCTGTTTGCATCGTAGCAGTACGAAGCATCAACGGGCAGCAGATGGACTTACGCAGCATAAGCGGCAATCAGCCATTTCTTGGTCCAGACAACAGTCAAGCCCTCCATATCCGCCGGACCCTTGGCCTGCTCCGCGACACCGTCTTCGGCAGCGGGATAGGTATTCATCGAGACATTGCTGTCGTACTTGGCCGTGGTGCTCGGCGGCTTAACAGAAGAAGCATCGGCAGCGATCTCGGGGGTGTCGCAGAATTCGCGGCGCTCCGTGGGAGTCATCCCGGCCATCTTGTCGATCTGGGGTACGTATCCGCTCGCCATGGTGTACCTGCGGTCGCTGGTACTGCGCATGTTTAGTTTCTTCATCTGCGGCTGCAATTGGGGAAGCTAAGTACCTTGTCGCGGGACAAATGCGACGGAATGGCGACAGCGGCGAGTTTGGGTAAAGAGCAAACTAATTGCAATTTGCGATCGAGTGTATGGTTGTTTTGCTTGGCTGACGCGGCCGGGAAGTTCTAGAGACGCAGCGGCTTGAGGAATTGCGCACGGACAGTGAAGGTGACGGGGAGAAGAGGAGGAGAACGGAAGCGGAGGATAATGCCTCACGGTGATAAACAAAGAGTGCGGGGTAGTCGTCATTTCCGGTGAGCACATTGTCTTAATGGGGGATATGGAGACGTGTAGGGCAGGAGCGTCATACTGGAAGGTAGTCACGATGGTGGTTGAGCGCAGACATGTCACTGCATGGCCTTTGTGCAAGAGTGCGCATCTCCGTTCAGGTACTATGATGCGGGTCAGCGCTGTTGATGCCCTTACCGTAGAAGCGCTCATGTCTGAGGTTGACTTAGAAATAGACACAATGAGCTGGTATCATCGTCGTTGTTGACGTAGAGCAACGAGCCCGTTCACGACCTACGTCAACCTTGAAACCAGGGTCCATTGCACTTCGGATAAACGCGGCTCTCTTAAAGTCCTGTGGTCTACGATCTCTCTGTGAGCATACGAACTGTGTAAAGGTGACTAATAAAAGTGTTTTGACCACGCGGACATGGCGGTCCGAGAGAGTTTGACAGTGAAGTCGCTTGCAATGGTACCTCGAAAAGGATGATTCAGGTCTGCTCTAGTATAACAAACTCTTGTCTTACGCGTGGCTACATGTTGAAACAGACCAACTGTCCTCGACCTGAAAAGTATACTCTGCCATCCCATGGACTTTCATGTTTTTCATCAAACATATGTTGACAACCCCCAAGATTTGTTGAATGCGAACGCCCCTGCATCATGCTGCCAGTGCTCTCCCCTAAACGTAGCGCCAGAACTCCCAGAACCGCCTGATCAGACTCACACACTACGAGGTCTGTAGGCTGATCTGCTCAACACCTCTCGACACTTCTTCCTCAGCAGTCTTGGCTGCAGGTCCGTCTTGACCCTTCTCAGCAGCTTCAACGCCCTTATCAGCGCCGGCAGCCTTCTTCGCCTTCTTGCGCTCCTTCTCTGCCTTCTTAGCGGCCGCCTTCTTAGCCTTCTCCTCCTTGGCTTTGCGAGCCTCCTCGCCACCAAATTGCTCGCGCCACTCCTGCTCCTTCTCAGGTTTGATCTGGGTGAAGAGGTAGCCGGCCGTGCCGATCTTGTGGCCGACGGGGAGTGATTGCGCCTCCCACTTGTCGGGAATGATGAGGAACTTGGCATTCAGCTGAGAGAGGATGGCGGCTGTCGTATCGGGCCTGTATTATGGTTAGCTATGGATTCCATACTCCGATGTCGCTTATGCTGCTCGACCAATTGCGCAATCATATGATGAGACAGATTCAAGACTTACATGTATGGTTCGATCAAACTGGCAAGAAGGTGGATCTGGCTCAAAGCGAGCCCAACGACAGCGGCGCAACGATCTGGCTGTTCTGTAGCCAGCTTGTTGTCAAGTCGGTTGTCTTGCAGCAGCAAGTTACCCAAGCTCGAGACATGGAGCGCGGTCGCGAGTGCGGCACGAATCTTTACATCCTCCAGCTCGGTGATGTACGTCTTCAGCAGATCGTTGACCTTCTTCTTGTGCTCGGTGAAGTACTCATCGTCGTACTTGGTCCAGTCAGGTACGACCGAATCGTAGATCTTGGCGTTGTTAACGAATTTGATCACGCGGTTGATGAAGTTGCCTAGGTTCTTCAGCAGCTCGTTGTTGTTTGCGGCAATGAAGCCGTCCCACTCGAATTCGGTATCTCCAGTTTCCGGCCGATGTGAGAGAAGGTAGTAGCGCCACACGTCAGATGGAATGCCGGTCTCCTTGGCGTTGTTGCCGAAGACACCAATGTTCCTTGACTTTGAGAACTTGCCCTTCTCGTAGTTCAGGTATTCTGTGGTTGAGATGGTGTTGAGCATAGTCCAGTTGTCCTTGGTACCGATCTGCGAGCAGGGGAAGACGACCGTGTGGAACGGCACGTTATCCTTGCCCATGAACTGGTAAAGCTTGACGTGCTCCGGGTTGTGCCACCATTGCTTCCAGTCTTCGGTGTAGGTTGCTGTAATGGACACGTAGCCTATGCAAGCGTCGAACCATACGTACATGACTTTGTCCTCGTAGCCCTGATACCGGTCAGCTGTTATTCGTCGTGTTCAAAAGTGCGTCGTACCTCGAGCGGCACCGCAGTTCCCCACTTCAGATCACGAGTGATACCACGCGGCCTTAGGCCCTCCTTCAACCACGATGAAGTGATGTGAACACCATTGGAGCTCCAGTTACCCTCCTTGCTCGCCTTCTTGAACCATTCTTCTTCTGCTGGCTGCAGCTTGTCGAGGCAGAGGTACACGTGCTTGGTTTCGCGGGGAACTGGCGTGGCGCCATCGAGCTTGCAACGCGGGTTCTTCAACTCTAGAGGGTCGAGAAGATGTCCACACTTGTCACACTGGTCTCCACGCGCGTCTTCGTATGCGCACAACGGACATGTGCCCTCGACGAATCGGTCCGCAAGGAAGCTCTTGTGTGTCTCGCAGTATGGCTGTGTTGTGGTCTGTTCCTCCAGGTATCCATTTTTGTATAGTTTTGTGAAGATGTCTTGCGCGATGTCGGTCTGCTGCTGTGTGGGTGTGCGTCCGAAGTGGTCAAAGCTGATATTGAACCACTTGTAGACCTCGCTGTGCAGCGCGTAGTACTTGTCGCATAGTTCCTTTGGCGTACACTTCTCTTCTATTGCCTTTGTCTCCGTTGCTGTGCCGTATTCGTCTGTTCCGCAAACGTACAGTGTGTTGTAACCTCGGGCGCGTGAGAAACGTGCGAAGACATCGGCGGAGAGTACGGAGCCGACGATGTTACCCAGATGCGGGACATTGTTCACGTAAGGAAGCGCGCTGGTGATGAGCACGTTCCGCTCGCCCTCGACGGGCAGGATCTTCTTGGTTGTGTCAGTCATGGAAGGTTGTAAGCTGTATTGAGTCAGCTTGTTGCAGTGAATGGGGGAATGACGATGTAGCTCTTACTATGGTGTATCGGGATATGTAATTGAAGGCGAAGGGGATGGGAGGAAAGTGAGCGTGCAATGGGAGTATATGCAGCTTCACGTTTCTTTGGTCGAGTAGCTGAGTCAAACGCGAATGACTGCACGCACGACGGATGTGTGGTAGCTGCCCCGCCTAAACTTACCCCACCAGCCAATGACGCCACAGGTGGCTGAACCCTGACTTTGATCTTTGCAGCAGCGAGGACATATCGCGTTCTGAACATTTGGAGGTTGAATCCAGAAAGATTGCCTCGACACTCTGCTAAGCCCTCAATCACTTTTTGTTCTGCAGTGCATCAAGAGTCGCCTTTTGGGAAATAAAAATAAAACTTCATCGACCCGATAAAATATTGGATAGAGTCATAACTCAAAGACTTAAACTATCACACCGTGAAAGGGAGAAGACTACACCAACTAAGCCCTCACCCGACTGGACTGCTTCGAATTATCTTGAAGATGGCATCCCAACCCACCAACCCACCAACCACCCGGACCCCCTCACCAGACCCCTTCGACGCCCTCCTAACCCTAGAAGACACCCTCTACACCACCGCCTACAACCTCGGCGCCACCTCCGGCGCCCACGCCGGCCGAATCGAAGGACGAATCTTCGGTTTGGAAAAAGGCTTCGAAAAGTTCGCATCTCTGGGAGAACTCCACGGACGGAGTGTAGTCTGGGGATCACGGTTACCCGGGCTCACATCTAATTCTACTTCAACATCAAAGAATCAAGAGGAGCAAGGCGTTAAAGGGAGAATAGTAGGAGAGGAAGAGAAGGCACAGGAGGAAGGCAAAACACTACCACCCCTCCCCAACAACTCCCGCCTTCTCAACAACACAACACTCCTACACTCCCTAACCGACCCCCTCACCTTCGACACTGCAAACACAGAGGAGGCTGTCGCGGATTTCGACGATAGGTTCAAGCGAGCAGGCGCCAAAGCAAAAGTTATCGAACGAATCGTCGGTGAAGTCGATGGTCAGACTGCATCTGCAAAGTCACCTGATGGATCACGATCACCAGCTCGAGGAAAGACGGGGCCGGTGAGAGTAACTGGGCAGAGTAAGGCTGGTGGAGCGAAGAAGGGGGATGATAGTATAGAGGATTTTGCAGGGTCGAAGTTGTTGCGCTGAGGCGATGGTTTTGAGCATACAGCTTGTGTGTGATGACTTTGGGCGGGTCGGGCGGCGCTGAGCCCTGCCTGTCTCTGTCTCGATGGGGAGAATGGTAGATGAGGATCTGCGCTCGTATCATCTGGTATCCCGTACCTGCCTCGCTGGGTAGAGCGGACTGGGGCCTCGTACCATACCCAAGATTATGGCCTGACAACGCTACACCGGCGGAAAGAGCGAACTACCAGGCAAACGGGACAAGAACACCAAGCCATCGTACAGTCGTGCTTGCAAGAATGATGGAAAAGCACTAGGCTTCAAATTACTCCGCTATCCTAGAAGGGGACCCGGGCACAACCCAAGGTCTTAGCTCAACCACTACACCGTTGCTATGACATACGAGATGAAGAAAGATAATAAGAATCCATCGTAACTAAAAGGATATTGAGAAAGGTGTCAAATCGAAAGTGTGCCGCAAAGTCTCCTCCTCTCCCTTTTCGTGCTAGATGATGCACTGGTATCAAAAACATGTCGCAAATGCCCCCCCTTGCGATTGACGCACACCTAAACCACCTCCGCTCAGATAGCATCGATCATAGGGACAGGCCTTTCCATGCGTGGCTCCATACGCGGTGGTGGAGGGCCGTTGGGCTTGCCCCCGCTACTATCGACGCGGTTATGATTCGGGAACTCCTAGTACCCGTTCATGGTCATGCGCTGGCTGTTCCTGCTGAGCTCGCGGTCGGCAGAGGGTGAGATGGGGCGCGAGGAGTGGCCCTGGTGAGAGCTCTCCTTGAGGGCAAGCAGCTGCTTGGCGCGGAACGACTCGTAGTGGATTTGTGCGGTCGTCTCGATCAGGTCTTGCAGGTGGGTGCGGGTGAGGAAGTTGCGGAGGTAGACGAATTCGCAGTGGTTCTCGTCCTCGACTGTGGGGTGTTAGTGGAGCTCGCGTGGAGGAGCGTTTGAGATGGCCTACCGTTGATGATACCCCACTTGTTCTGGCGACCACGGACGTTCCTGCCGTTGACAACAACGGTCCTCTCAGAGCCGACGACGGCAAAGGGAAGGAGTTCCTAGTGGAAGTTAGCAGACGTCCTATCGCACCTCGAGATGTCCCTCACCTTAATGGCCTGCTTTGCCTGGACTTCCTCGTTGTCATCCTCTTCGTTGTCGTAGGGGTACATGCGCAGGTTGTGGAACTGGAACTCCTCCTTTATCCTGTGCTTGAACTCGGCACGCTCCTCCAGGGTCAAGCTGTCGCTCTTGGCAATGACAGGCACGACGTTGACAAACTCGCTCAGCTTCTTGAGGACGACAATGTCGATGGGCTTGAGGGCGTGGCCAGAGGGCTGGATGAAGAACAGGCAGCAGTGGATGCGCGTGTCCTGGAGGTAGCGCTCACGCTGGGCGGTCAGCTCCTTGCGGAGGTAGGCGCTGTGCTGGTCCTTGATGTACTTGACGATGGGGTCCCAGCAGCGCTCGTTGTTGATCAGGTCGCCGTAGCCGGGCGTGTCGACGATGTTGAGGCGCAGACGCACGCCGTTTTCCTCGATGATGTGTGAGACGGGGTGGATGTTGGTGGTGCTGCGGACCTCCTCGTCGGGCTGGAAGCGGCCCTTGGAGTCCATGAGGTGCGAGGCGAAGAGCGTGTTGATCAGTGTCGACTTGCCGAGACCAGTCTGTCCTGTACACCGTCAATACCAATGAAACACGTAATAGAAAGATCAAGGGATGTCATACCAACGCAGATGACATTGAACTGGAAGCCCCGCTTGACCGACTTGCGCTCAATCTGCTTGGTGATGCTGTCGAAACCGACATAGCTGTCCGGGAAGATGGGCTGCGACTGGTTCTGGTTGTATGCAGCAGCCATTGTGGATGATGGGAGCCTCGGGGCGCGGACTGGGGGTGATGGAGGTGGGTGGGTGAATGGGAATTAGGTTGGGGAGAGGAGGGTCGGGGGTGTCGTCGTAATAGAGTAAATAGTCAGGGTCGCTGCGCTGGCGACTTTCTCGTGGAGATGCAGGCGCGTGAAAGGGGGCAGCTAGGAAGCGAAAGCGCGCTAGTGGGAGGGCGGTAAGGCGCGACCTGCAAGCTCGGACTGGGGTCACGACATTTTACAACACCATCACCGGCATCGCCATTTCGCGGCCCTACGTAATCCCGCCACAGCCAGTCGCCCGTCGCAGCCATGGCACTCACCCGCCCGCTCCCTCCGCTGTGGCAGACCCTGCTACCGGGTCTCAATGGCCCAATGCGGCCCATCCTCAATACGCCTTGCCTGCAACGCCTATCACAACCCTTCGGCGCAATCAACACACCATTCGGCGCACTCGCGATACCATCACTGTCACTTCCCTCAATACCGTCACTATCCGATATCTGGGACGGCATACTCAATGCGGTGCCCAAGAAGAAGACGTCATACCGCAAGAAGCGCCAACGGTTCATGGCGGGCAAGGGACTGAAGGACATCACATCGCTGAACACATGTTCCGGGTGTGGAAGAGTCAAGCGCCTGCACATCCTATGTCCCTACTGCGTGGATGGTAAGACATCCTTTCCCCACATCAAAAGGACTATCCGCTAACAAACACCGCAGCCATCAAGACCACCATCTTCGGCCAGCTCAACTGGGCCATCCGCCGACCGACCGACAAGCAAGCGAAGGTGATGAAGAGGGAAAAGCGCGAAGAGGCGCAGCGGATGCGGACGTTAGAGCCCGACCAAAGGAAGGCGAAGGAGGAGGCAATAATGAAGCACACGGGCTGGAAGAGATGATGCGGGGTGGAGGAAGTTGTAGAGACGTACACAGGCTAAAAGAGATGGTGCGGGAAAGATGAACGACCCGTGAACGAGAGCAATTGGCATGTAGTCTGGATGACTGTATCTGTAGCGCATATACCGGCGCGGCTTGGGCGTTGGGATACTTGTACATGAAAGATGTAACAACATAACGGACGGAGGACTACGATATACACCACAGGCAAATGTACACTGGATCAAGCAATTCAAGGTGTCTTCAGCACCCGATTCTGTTGCACCAAAGTGTTCTATGATTACCCCAATCCATCCATTACCTCTTCTCGTTAGCACCCATAGGCGGCGAACCAACCGTACTCCCCCTCCTACTCGCATCGCCCTTGCCCTCCGCCGCCTCCCTCTCCAAGAAGTCCTGCCACAGCTCCGCCAACGACTCCTTATTACTCGAGCTACTAGCCATGAGCATGGGGTCTGCGGCAGCAGCGCTCAGCGACGCCGTCGATGGCGTTCGTCTGAAGGGCGAGGAGAGAGGGATGCGGAGGCCGGTTGAGCTGGATGATGTGCCGGGGCGAGCGAGACCTGCTTGCTCTTTTTGCTCTGGGTGGGGGGTTAGTAAGAGGAAAGGTGTGAGGGTGAGGGGAGAGGGGAGGAGGGAAGGGGGGTGTACCATCTGTCCAGCCCAGCAGCGCAGAGATGAGCTGCAGCGCCTCGAATTTCTTCGGATCACTCCTGTCTATACTTAGGAAATGCAAAAAGTAGTTTGTGATGATCTGTCGATCGACGTTATCCTCCGGCCGTCCTTTTTTCAGTATCCGCAGTGCTTTCGTGAGGTGCTCGTTGAGTGTTACGGCTTCGTGTCGTAGTTTGCCAATGAGCAGGTTCTTCTCCTTGACTTCCTTCTCGAAGGGGAGGGCGCGCTCGAGATCTTTCTGTGTGGACTCGAGGGTGGCTTTGGCGGCGTTGGACGCTGATTCTGCGGCTTGGACTTGTTTCCGCAGGTCGTTGATTTGCGATTCGTAGGTCTCGACGGACTTTTTGAGCTCGGCTTTTCGTACTAGACATTGTCAGTTAGGCAAGACTATCGGCATAGGTCGGATTGTACTCACGGTTCTGTACTTCCTGCAGCGCTTTCTGCAGACCCTCAACAGCTTGATTATTAGTGTCCCTATCCCTGGCAGCGCGTTCGTACTCTTCCCGCATGGACTCCAGCTGGTCTCGCAATTCGAGGTCTTTCTCAGCGAGGTTCTCGCGCAGAGATCGCTCGTTCATGGCCAACACTTCCCAATCTTGCATGGCTTGTTTGGCATTCTCGAATTCTTCCCTCGCGTATGCTTCTCGCGAGATCAGCTCATCGCGTTCCTTGATCCAGTTCTGTTGCGACAGAGTCGACCTGCTGCGTAGTGTCTCGATCTCGGATGCCTGGGCTTCCTTTTCTTGCCGTAGCTTTGCGAGCTCCTCGGTCAGGCTGATGTTGTTCTCTTGTAGCTCGCGGGTTTGCTCCTCGAGCTCGGCGATTTGCGACTGGAACTCCTCGATTCTGGCCTGCACTGGGTCAGTACTCTGTCTGCTGCACAGTCGTGCGCGAACATACCGCATCGGCCTTTAACCGATCGCCTAGACTGGTCTTGATGGTATTGACCCTGCCCAGCAAGTTCTTGTACTGTGTCTCGAAGTGCTCCTTGCCCTCGTTGGCCTCATCCAACTCCTCCCTCAAGCTCCGCATCTCCTCCTCATGATTCGCGTGACTCTCGTCTGATGTCCCCGCGCTCTGCTTGTTCTGAACCTCCTCCAGACTCTTCCTCAGCTCCGTGACTTCCTGGCGTAGCGCATCGCGCTCCTTGGCTATCGCGTCTAGGCGTGCGCTGGCGTCTGAGGGAGGAGGCGGGGACGCGGAGATTCCTTGTTGCGAGCGTGAGCGTGCCAGTCCAAGCGCAATTGCGGACGAGATGCTGTGGTGTGGAGTACCGTTCGTCTGCAAGGTCGGCGACAGCGGCGGTTGGTCGTCGTCTACATCGTCGGCGTCTGGATCGGCTGAATGCGCGGCGGGCTTCTGCATTGACACCATTAGTACTCGTGGTTGTAGAGAGGGCTCTCGTGGACCGCATACAGCCTGCTCGGCCTCATCCTCGGCGTCTTCATCGTGATCCTCCGCGTCGCTTCTGGCGTGGTCCCCATTCACTTTGTCTGTGCCGTCCGCCTTGTTCGCAGCGGCGGCTTTCTTCTTATTCTTCTTTTTCTGCGACTTGGACAAAGTGCCTGTCGTCGCCTGTTAGCGTATAATTCTTCCGTGCTCCCACATGGGCCGCGACGTGACAGCGGAGTTTACTGGCACCTCCGAGGGCTGCAAGCTCACCTACCACTCTGCTGTATGGGGTCCGATGTGGTTGGCGCAGACATCTTGAAAGACGCGTAATGCAGTCGCTACCGCATCAAGAAGACTTGGTTTACGGGGAGAAGAGGCTCTGGGGGTTCTGGGGGAGCATTCGTGGATGTCTTGACTTGGCAATTCGTGTCCCGTTCTATGGTTTGTTTCGGCCCACGCGGTCCACGAGTGGCGTACGTCACTAGCCACATCTCACTATCGTCCCATCTTTAGACCGACGCATGCCCCTCGTAGTCATCAACACGCACTCGAAGACTTGTATACATCGTCTCGATAATAAAGGAGACAAATTCTTTGTGTGCACTGCTTCACGACTCGAGCCATCAGCGACAGCGCGCCAACCTTCGCGGGGTAGCCGAGCCCTCCGACATCTCCTGCACTCCAGCTCAAACAAGCCAAGACTAACCACGTAATCATTTCCATCCTTCAGAACATGAACTACTATCGGCCTCTGTTCTATTCGGCTATCACGATCATATATACCTCGTTCACACTTCGAGTCCTCAGACTAGGTCTTCTCCCAAGAATGATAAACCAGAAACGGGACACAAAGGCCTCGTAAGAGGGCGTATCAAGTGTTCGAGTGCTCCAAGCATCGACGTCTGGTTACGATGGGCTTCTTGCATGCGATACACATGAGTCCGTTCGCATTCCACCTGCTGGTGGATTGTGCGTACGCGTTCTTCGACTTATCCAGTTGAACCGGTTGGCCAACGGCTATGGAAGAGACATTTGTCCGTCACTCGAGGCTATCACCACCGCCATTGTCCCATTGCAGCTTGATCGATGTACTTTACGCCCTGTAACGGTTGGATACTGCAAGGCCTCCCACGGTATCACTGCGCCGTGGAATCCTACTGAGTTTGTAATCTGTTCTGGCCAATGGCAACGACCTATACCGGACACTTTTAGGAGCACGGTCGACCAAACCTCTAGAAAACTCCCCGAATTCAGTATATGAAGATGTAGATTTCTATGGACCATATTCTTACTATCATCTCTCCGCCTCGCACTGGCACATCACATACCAAAACCCCATAACAGCACTTCCATCTACATATTCAGTTCCAAACCATGACCGCCCCATCGAAGCCAAAGCAAGCGCTCGATCTCGAAGGTGCCCTCCTCCAAGAACTCCAAGGCGATGTCAGCGATTCCATTGCTCAGCAGCTCCTCGAGGAACTCCCACCATTCACTGCAACATCAGTCGTCCTTGATAACGGCTGCGGTCCCGGCGCAGTGACCATGGCGATAATGGGAAGTAACCCCCCAACAGGTCTCAAGATCCACGCCACAGACGTAAACCCCATGTTCCTCGCTCAGCGGAAAGCCAGTCTCACCGACAACCCCTCGTGGCCAGTCAAAGTCGAAACAATGGACGCTTGCAACCTCACCTTCGCAGACAATACCTTCGATTTCTCTTTCACCAACTTCGTCTTCGCAGGTCTTTTCGACGACGTCGGCGCCGCCTCGCATATCCTACGTACTTTGAAGCCAGGTGGCACAGGCGTTATTACTGGTTGGGCAGAAATGCCATGGCAAATTGCGCTTAAGAACGCGCACTACAAGACACGTGGTACGGAGGAGCCAATGGCGCCTTTTCTGAGCAAGAGTTGCTACCAGAAGGAAGAGATTGAGCGAGCCACCAGGGCGGCTGGGTGGAAGGATGTCAAATATGTGCAGAAGGAGGCGTATCTGAATCTTGGTACTGATCTTAGGCGATGGGCGTCTATTGCGTGGACCTTTTTGGGGACGCCTGTCGGTGGATGGCAGCAGCGCGATGAGAGGATGTGGGAGGAGGCGCTCGACTCTATCGTGGAAGAATTGCCTCGTAATGAGTGGTCCAAGGTTGAGGGTGGGGTGAATAAGATAAGGATGGTTGCTGATGTTGCGATTGCGAGGAAGTAGGGTTTGTGAGCAAGCGACTTGATGTGTATACTGTGTCACAATCTCGGTCTATTCGAGCAGCTACGATGTAAGAGCTTTTCTGCTTATCGGATCACGAAATTCAGACTAGATAGCTGTGGACTCCGATCGTCTATCAGATCCTGTCACTGCTTTAGGCATCAACAAGTCTATTCTTGACTAACCGTTCTACTTACCTTTGTTTTGCAAACATCGTGCTTCTGCTTGCCCTCTTGTTGTTACAATATCTATAACAGGTGGAGGGCAGAGACAGCCGATCGGTCACCGCCCGTCCAGGACGCTGTGTTGGTCAAAGCTTCCTTGAGAGCGTTTGCTCTTTTTCGCTCACCTCCAGGCGGCCATATATACTGAAGAGATAATCGCGCTAGCAAAACTTTTCAAGTTGTCTTGCCGGTAACAATCCGTCCTCTCATCTCCTCTCTTACCCGTCAACCGACTTCACCGCACTCCACTTACTTGAAATCCCCACATCTTGGTTCAACATGCGGGTGTTACTCCTCCTTCTCGTCGGTCTTTTTGCGACACTGACCTCCGCCTGCACGTTCCCTTTCAACGACAATCGTCTCACCAACAGCTCGTTAGTCGAGGACCGTGTCGCCGAACTACAAGCAAGCGGGCAGCTAGGCGGTGACGGAGGCAAGGGTTGGATGACCATCATCGGCGGCGGAGCCACGCCCAACAAGGCCGTCTGGCCTAACGACCCCAAGAACGTTAATCTGGTGTACATCCACTACTGCTTCGCAACACGTAGGGACTACCATGAGCTTCATCAGATCGGTACGTGACGCTGCTTGTTCCAGCTTGTATTGCCAGAGTTAAGATTACTGACTTTGCCTACGATAGTGAATGATGCAGCAGTTGCGTGGAAGAACAAGTTGGGCGCCCCATCTAAGAATCGACATCGATTTGATGGCTTTCGCCATTACTACGACAAAGCCAACAACATGCATCCGCGCTGCTTCATATATCAAACCAAACAATGGATGTGGAACCCACGAGTCCCCCAAGGTACCCTTGTGATCGAGTGGTCGACGGTGGGTCACAGTCGTGCGACAACAGGATACGCCGCTGAAAAATAGTAAGTCAACTAAATAAGTCGACATTTTTAATATCCGCCGCCAAATTACTAAAGACCTTTTTCTATGTTCAGCGACAACCGTCCTGGTCGCCACAGTCTCCAGATCGCCTACGATTCATCCGGATGGAACAATTGGGCCTGGGAAGTAGTCCACGAGATGGGACATGTTATTGGCTTAGAGCATGAGCATCAACGAGCTGATAGTGAGTCTTGTCTATGTGGAAATATCCCTACTTTAACTAATGGTTTCAGGGGACCAGTTTGTCAACTTCGACTGCACGAAGCTCATCGGTTACTGGGAGGCCAAGAAAAAGGTTGAGAGCGAGCCTCGGTGGAGGGGTTTCACGATCGACGAAGTGTGTAAGTCGCAATACCTGGGTACCACCAGGGACCTCAACTGGGGGGTACCTCATGAGTACTCGTTGGACATGGGCCAAAACGAGGACCGTCACGACTATGTTCCGACCAAGGGTTCCCAGTACGACCACGACTCCATCATGCAATACTATTCTGCTTCGGCCGCTGGATATCCAAACGGCGCCGTCCAAGATATGCCTCTTGTGCGCTGGAAGAACGGACGTCCTAGTGACGGCTCAGGACCTGATTCGTCGAACGCGCAGAGGATTCCACGTCCTACTAAGATCTCGGATCTAGACAAGGCTGCCATCCAGTTTCTGTACCCGTGAGAGGGGACTTCAGAAGGTTAGTACTTATTGCATCAGGATGGCGCGAGATTGACGTGCTTCTTCCTAACAAGTTGTTGTTGGTAGAGGCAGTTGTCCGCGCAGCGTTATACTACGGTCAGGTAGATGGCAAGACGTATCAACGTTCTTACAAATAGTCTCAAAAGATGATGGTTTACAATCCTTTCTGCATGTGCACATCTCCTGTGATGTCGGGGGTCGGGCGAAGGTCCCTGAAATCCTCTGACGTCGCCTGGACCCTGAGGCTAAAGTCGCCGGTTCCCCACATCGGGGCCGTTGCGGCAGGTACCACAATGACAGCACCACATCGCCGGAAACATCGTTCGGTATCCGAAAAAGAACCGTTACTACACACAGCAATACTAAGATGCAATTCGTGACGTTAAACCACAGGATCGAAGTTGCATCCAAACATAAACCTCGGTCACCCTAAACAGCATCAGTCTACCTTCGACACATCTTAATTACCAGATTACCCCCAACTCAACATCGAGAGCTCCAGACCATCTACTAGCTATGGCGGCTGTTTCGGTTGCACTTAATCTCGACTTATCGAGCCTCAACGTTAGCACTGGAAACGACGATACCAACGTTTCTAGCGACTTCTCCTACGGCTTTTCGCACGCGAACGGCACCAATGGTGACAATGCCAAACCCCTCCCAATCGTAGTCGCAGGAGGCGGTTGCGTCGGGCTGTTTCTAGCTCTCCTCCTCGCACAGTCCGACATGCCCAACAAGGTGGTCGTCATCGAACCGCAGCAACCAGATCCCATGTCGACGCGCGCAATGGCACATCAACCGCCGACATATCCCATCTTATCCAAAGTCGAAGGCTTACTACCGGAACTGGTGAAGACAGGAAGTCTGAGCTCAGGCCTATGTTTCCGAACGAGCATCCAAAACGGCAGCAAAGTGATTGCAGAAAAAACATTCGACAACTCAGGCGAAGGCATGAAAGGAAAGGGACAACTCCTACTACCACAAGGAAAATTCCAACAAATCCTCATGAAGCGCCTAGCCGCTCTGGGTGACGAAAAAGCAGAAGTACGCCTCGGAACCAGCGTCACCTCCTTCAAATCAACCCCCAGCAGCGTAACCGTGCAAATCACCCCCGAAGCCACCTCAACCCAACTCGGCGACGAAACGCTCGAAGCCGCCTACCTAATCGACGCATCCGGCGCCCACTCCACCATCCGCAAAGACCTCTCCATCACCCTCGAAGGCGAAACCCTCGACGCGCAACTCGTAGCCACAGACCTGCATTTCGACTTCCACGCCCACGGCTTCCACGACGCGAACTTCATCATGGATCCGCTGAACTACGGTCTCATCGGCCGTATCAACCACGCCGACGCCACCGCGGATGGGAAACCCGCTTTATGGCGCGTGAGTTACGGGGTCCCGATTGGGGTGTCTGAGGAGGAGATTATGAGGACGCTGGATGAGAAGTTGGGGGTTATGATGCCGAATGGAGGAAGGGATGGGCGGGGGGAGAAAGCGTATGAAGTTGTGAGGGTGGCGCCGTATAAAGCGCAGCAGAGGCTTGTTCCGTCGTTGTATCATCATGACGAGCGTGTTTGTCTTGTGGGGGATGCGGCGCATTTGACGAATCCGTATGCGGGACTTGGGCTGGCGTCTGGGATGGCGGATGCGTCGTCGCTGTCTGAGGTTCTCGTTCGGGTTCTTACTGGGAAGGCGGCGGATGGTGAGAGGTTGTTGAATGCTTGGTCGGCGGCGAGAAGGGAGAGCTTTTTGAATGTTGTGGATCAGCCTTCGAGGATGGCGTATAAGCGGGTTAAGGCTGATGTCAGCAGTGATGAGAAGATACAGGAGATGATGAGCAAAGATCCGCTCGTGGGTGCGCTGAAGAAGGGTATGCCTGTTCAGCCGCCGAGTTTGGAGACGAAGGGCGAGGAGTTGGAGGGGTGGTGATGGCGAGGATTTTGATCATGCGTCCTTATGGGTTTGTTGTAGATCTTCTCTTGCCAACATGGCCATCAATTCATTATACATTAGACCCCGCAGAAGACGAGTTGCTCAAAGAATCATTCCCCAGCATACCATCCACCCAATCGACTAATCCCCGTAGGCAGCACATCATCTTCAACCACCGACTCCGTAAGCTGCCCCCACAGATCCATCTCACCATCCCAAACCTGCCCTACCACAGCAGGATAATCCTTCGGCGGAACAGGCGGCCTCTCATCCACCTTCATCATCACAGTCGCCCTCTTCATCTTCGCATAAGCCAACCCCGCCACAGCCACCACATCCTGCTCCTCCGTAAAATACTCCAGGTAATCCTGAAGCTGAGGCGTAAGATTACTCTCCGGATACCCCTCGACGCGTCCAGTAGTCGTCCGGTTCCATCCAAACTCGGTAAGATTGGGCAGTGCGCGAACTAATCGCATCCACTCATGATATACCCCCGGCCGTTGGAGTAGAGAGTAGATAACATTAGTATGTTTCCACTCCCTCACCCCCTTCCCCTCTTCCCCCATATGCCGCCCAACATGATCGCACCTCTCCCCCCACTCGTTACTAAAATGAACGCAAACCCCACAGCCCCAGCCCGTCCTTGTCATACGCCGTCGTCTCGCAGACAGCGCATGAACTTTCTTATCACGACCAATTTCGGCGCAGGATGTGCATCGGTGAGCCGTAGCGTGGTGTTTCGTGTAGTCTTTGGCGAGGAAATAGATGTGATCGCAGAGGTCACAGGCGTACATTTCGGGTCGCTCTTGGTAGGTTTCTTCGTGGCGCTTCCAGTCTGCTTTTGAGATGAAGGGGCGGGTGCAGATGGTGCAGAAGTAGGCGTGGGGTTTGGGACAGAGGCGGGATTGTTTGTGTGCGGAGACGCAGGTTTTGAAGTAGTCTTTTGATTGTGGGGTGGGTTTCTTGGGAGACTTGCCCTTGGTGGATCGTTGGCAGGGCTCTTCTGCTGGAGTGGCGGGATGTAGAGGCGGGGAGGTGGGACCGTGACACAGGAGATGTTCAGCCATGGAAAAGTGTTGATTCCGCGACATGTCGGACGTGTTTGAATAGCCTGATATGGACGATGACATTGAGTCTCGGAGAGGGGTCTGCGAGAAGCTGCTGTTCCCCGACGATCGATAGCTGGACATTGCCGACGAGAAGCTCGAAGCGGAGAGGTGTTGCGGTGAAACGAAGGGCTGGCGTACGGTGTTTGCGGTTGGCCATTGTCGAGGAAGATGTTGTAGAGCCTCTTTTTTCGGGTCAGTCAAAGTACTGCTATGGTGCACTGGGAGTGATCTTCACATACCGATAGGGCTTTGTTGGTACTTGTTGGCAATGCTGGGCTGATCCTCCACGTAGCCCCATGCTGAAAACGCAGTGTCGAAGGTTTCGTTACCAAAATCATCAGTCGTATCGTATGTATACAGCGAGCCAGCGCTTGAATGTTCGTAACCGCTCATCATGCAGAAGAGAGAAGGATGTACAAGAAAGAAATGTATTCAAGGCGCGCTGCGCTAGTAGTTGAACAACGTCGTCCTGACCAAAACACCAACATGCCTCCATCGCCGGCTATATACCCCAACCACATTCTCAGCCTCAGCTGCAGCGACCAGAAACGCGGCTAGCGTTGTGGAGGAGGCGTAGTTCACCTGAAACGCGGCGAACGCTGATGGCAGCCGTTTCATGGCCTGTCCGTGTTTCGAAACAACAGGCATCTAGAATGAGGGGTCGCGACGATTGGATCGAAAGTTCTAGTCGTGCAGAGGCGTGCAAATCTGTGTTCCCAAGGCTGTTGACCGGTTGCGATGAAAATATGCGACTGCGAGGGCGAGTGGTTGAAGCGAAAGGCTGAAACGGTGACGGGCGAATAGGCGATGGTTTGCCAAGGAAGCGGGACCAGAAGCTATCCAAAATGTCCGACCGTATTTATAAGTTGCTGCAGCCCGAGATGCTGACGTGCTTGTTCCCGAGGTACTTTGAGCTCCAAGAATACGCTGGTAGTGGCCAGGGTACTTCATCCGGTAAGCCTGGGTGAGTGTGCGAACCCTTTGTGACCTCGACGACCCATCTTCCTATCCACCTCCACCACCTACAAACGTGACAGTCGTCTCCTCGCCCACCTCACAGCCCACCGCCGTCTTGCTCCATGGCCTCGGATACCTCCTCGCCTCGCTGTCGAGTCGCCATCAACACGTTGGGGTTCAACGTGATCCTCAAAGCTGTTTCGTACCGCTGCCTTTGCAGCCCAAAAGTCGTTCATCTCGCTGCCTATGCAGCCTAGTCGTCGTCGTCGTTATCCTCCTCCTCCTCCTCCTCCTCCTCCTCCTCCTCACTGGAGCTTGTTTCAACAGGCGTGTGGCTCACGCTGTGGGAAATATCCCAAAAATGGTTCCATTTCTTCTTGATGTGCTCTTTGAGCACCGCTGCCTTGCACAGGAACTTCTTCCTGCTGTCGTCTAGCCACTTTCTGAAGGCCATTTGGGTTGGATAGTGGGATTGTTGTTGTGTTGTGGGTATGGTGTGTATGGTGGTGGTGGTGGTGATGGTGAGAGTTTGCCAAACGGAGCTGAAATAGCAAGCCATGGCTGTAGCTGGCCAATTTCCAATACAAGGTGACTGTAGATGCCATGTGGGCTTTAGTAAGCTTGGGCCTTTGGAGACTTGCAAACCTATGAGCTGAAATGCCTCAATTGTTGTGCTGGTTTGGTGATTTGGCGCTAGTGCGGCGAACTGGGAGCCCCCCAATGCTCGGACATAGTCAACACCAGATTCACAAATGCACTGCACCCACAACCTTCCCTGTCGATACTCACGTCGTTCTACCGCTACTGGAAGACACATATCCAGCTGATGTGGTCCCCTGGGACCGTTCTACCGCTGTGCTAGACGCCGCAGAAGCTCGTGATGAGCTCCAGGCCTACTTCATACGGGGCTCTCTACGTTGAAGCTGACATTGACAACCTCCTGGCGCTCCCAGGAAACACGGTCTCTTATATTCTCGTTCCATACATGCAACTGCTAGCGCTCCTTGTGGCGGCGGGCCGGGGTCGTGGGCCGCTCCAAGGCCGCTCTCTGCGTCGAGTTTGGCATCGGCGACCTCCTGGCGCTCCCGAGCATCACGGCTTCTGATGTCCTAGTTCCATACATGCAGCTGCTAGCGTTCCTTGCGGAGGCCGACGAGGCTCGGGGACCGCCTCAAGGCCGCTTTCTCCGCCGCCGAAGGCCCAGCTGCAGCCCACAGTAAGACCCCCAGCCAACACGATGAAGACACTCACCTTACCCCCATTGACTACAGACAGACTCGATGTCGCAAGCAGCCTCGCAGTTTGGAATTACCCCGCGGTGGAGAACCAACTGCCCACAATCTTCGAGACCTCCGGCCGTCTCCCCGAACCACGAACCTCGCAGCTCCGATTGAGACCACGAAGCCGGACAGGCAGCGCGACAAGGCCCACATCCATACCTACCATCACACTGTAGAGCCCTCGAGCCTTACTAGATCGCACCGGCGACGGGGTTGAGGGGCTGCCTCGAGGCGCGGAGAGCTCTTCCATCGAGGACAAAGAATCGACACGGACAAAGAGCACCGCGACCGCCCCTACGACGACGGGAGACTTACTGCTACAAGTGGCATCGTATGGATCCGCCTCGGCGATGCATATTACTGCTCCGCTGGTGACTACCTCGTACCTGGCGGCGTTGGTGCTACCAGCCGCACACCTTTACCGATGCATCCGCGAAAGCAACGGCTTCGCGAAGAGCCAAAGCCATACAGGCAAGCTTGCCTCTTGATGTGCACGATGGCAACCTCATTCGAAGGCATCACTCACCTGATGGCAACACTTACTATGAAGACAGACAGCTTCAGCGAACCGTCGCATGTCCTCAAGCACACAGCGCCGCGTCCGACAAGACAAAGCCTCACATGACGAGACTGCTCTGCTATACCTGTGGCCGGGATACTTCACATCTTACGGATTTGCGCGACGACAGAACCGCGACGACGAACAGCCATAGCGACGAACAACTCTTCATACATCCAGACGGACCACGATGCTGCTTCGCACCACAACATGCGGGCATGGACTGCGATACAAGGGGCGCAACATATCGGGCTCGCGACGTGGACGGCTCCTCAGCGACGGAAAGATGAATGCTTGCGCAATGGAAGCACAATAGGCAGTCAAGAGTTGGGTTCATATCTGCTCTTTCATACGGGTGTATATTCTCCAGGTTCCAGGAAGCGACCCAGTGGAGTATCCAGGGTTATGGTACCAATACTGGCCAACTCTTACAACTTTGGTGGTCATCCCGACTCTTCAGTCAACGCATGAGCCGTCTTGTCAGGCCAGATTGTGAACGTCAAGCTTCAACGCCTGAATAGTTCAGGTACAGGCAAGAGCTGCCTCAGTCGCTTCGCCGCAGTCACGACTCGATCGTCCTGGCTGTGTTCGCTCATCATCACGAAGTTCATTGAGGTCCAAACATTCTGCAACTTCATGCCGACTAGCGCAGCTTGAAGTCTTATTCGACTGTCTCGCGGAAGGCTGGAGTCCTCAAAATCCAAGCTCTTGATAACACCATGATGCACTTTCATCTGGAGGCCGATGTCGTCCTTGGGGTCGAGCACGAGGCTAAAGGCTGGTGTTTGCGACCACATCCAATCATCAGTCTATGGACGTTAGCATCGACAGCGAGAAGATTGAGGACTAAGGAAGTACCTGTAGCTCGTCGTAGCCCTTCTGGATATCGGGAATGTTCAAGTGCTCTTCGCCGACAGTTTGCACGATGCTTGGAGCTCCCAGCTCAGCATACATGGACGCAAACTCCTCTTGCAGACGTTCTTGGAATATCGACACGTCAAGGCCGATGTTGGACACAGGCGAGCTGACACTCTCGACACCCTGGGCTTGTATGACGCTCTTCGCGGGAGATCGCAAGTAGTGGGGTATGATGTGCAGGTTCGGCGAACTCAGCAGCGTCGTCGCATGGTGCAAGGCGCGTTGGCGTGTCAGCTTGTATGCTGAGCCGGAGACCTTCAGCGGCCGTGGTCCGCCTTCGTCGGTCGTGTAGGGCGTGCGATGCGTGTCCTGAGGGTCGGCCGTGTGCCTCTCGCGCCCTTGGTCGAGAACGATGTCGTGTCGCTCGTTGACTCTGGCGCGCTCGATGCCCAGCTTGCGCAAGGCGCGAACGACCATCTCGGCATGCAAGTCGCGTGTGAAGTCGCCGCGGGGACATGTGATGCTCCAATTGAGGTTGCCCTCATCATGGAAGACAGTCCCTCCACCGGAGCGGCGGCGTACAAGGTCGACGGTACCGATGCCCGGCGGCTCGCTGTCTTTGGCGTCGTGGGCCCCGCGGGCGGCGTTGAGGATGTCCAGGTTGACCTCCGTCCACGGGTTCTGGTTTCGCCCAATGACGACGCACGGCCTGTTCACATAGAGAAACAGAACAGTGCTGTCGGCGGGGCTCTTGCGCAGGATGTGGTCTTCGATGGAGAGGTTGAGGTACGGGTCGCTGCTGCGGGACACGTAGCTCTGCAGCTTGTTGGCGGGGTCGGCGAGCTTCTCCGTAAAGGACGAGTACGTTCGGACCGTCTGCAGTGTCGTATATCGTACCGCAGAGCTTCTCCGAAAGCTACGACGGAGGGCGTCTTGTCGTCCGGGAAGGAGCAGACCGTTCGGGGCAATCACGGTCCAGCCTGTCGAAAGCGTGCGGAAGCTGCGAGGAGCCGCATACGGATTGCGACTCGTGCATTCATGTCGTGAGCAGACGCGCTGAGCATGCGATATGTTCAGACCCCTCGATGGCGCCATGACGTTTGGGTCGATGTTGGTGTTGTGGACATGAAGTTGGCGAGGCCTTGAAGCCGCCAAAGGCCCCACGGCATGCCCGAACTAGCAAGCACTGCCGAATGGCCCCGTTCTTCCCAACGTCAAACCTCAAGGCTGCGATGGCAGTCTCTGCTACCACCACCTCCTGGGTGTCTGCAAGGCCTACGTATCCTTCCTGCATCGCTTTCGTCATCGATGCGGAGGGTATTCACTGCTTGGCATCTGATCTCGCGCATTTTGCCCCTGATGCCCCCGCATCGCGGGCTTGACACGGCTTCCTTGAATGTCGTTCATGGCCACATCATCTCCTGCATTGAGGATGGCATAGCTTCTGCAGCTCCTGCATACTGACCTTCATCTTGTCCGGATCCCTGGCTTCTATGGTGCGCTGCCATACGTTGGATTATTTCTTTCATTCCTACGTCTTTCGTGAATGTTTTCCTTCGTCACTTCCAGCACGATGCTACTCCTTATCCATGTCACCTTTCCATTCTATATGTTCATCTCAAGTCTCGTCTCCTTTTCGATCCGACTTGTTAAGGCACCGCACTCTTCGACGGTCGTTGTCACCACGGTACCGCCCCCGCTCTGGATCGCGCCCTCACCACAAGGGCCCACACCACCATCACCGCCAGCTTCACCAAGGCGATACTCAACACCATGATCATATCGATTTTCCCCAAAGTCTGATCTTCTTCTCGGGGATGCAAGTATCCTCGACCGGAGATATAAAGGGACTTGGTGTCGTATTCTTCCATCAAGTCATCCAGATCAAATAGCCCGGCGGTCAATCGCACTCTCACCTCAAGAGGGATACAAAAGCTAACGAGTTCGAATAGTATCACTACCTGCGATCCTTTCTTGCTTTATTCCTTTTCCTGCGATTTCCTGCGGCCGCTATAGGGCTTATTCATTTCCTTAGAAAATTACAAAACCCTATCTGGCTCGCCTCGGCGGCTCTTGGCTGCGTACCACACACACGGCTTGGTAAGTCCAACATCCCCTTCAGATTGATCGCTTCGGCTGTTCGATCTGGATGACTTGATCTTCTTTTTTTGCTAATGTGTGATCCAGAATGTGACGTAGCCTTGCTACATAGTTGGTGGTAAAGTATCAATATGCTTAGAGCCCTCCACCAGCTCGTATCTTCGCATTGCCTTCTATTCTGCAGCATCCTCGCTGCTTTATGTCTTTTTGTACAGAACGCATTCACATGCTGTCGGAGCTACACGCATACGCGGCCTGGCAGAGCGCAATGCTGTCGTCCCCCCGCAAAAGGAGCAAACGCGTCATCGCCGCACAACAACAAAATCTCCGCTCCTGCCTACACGCCGCGCAACCGCTGGGAGCCTCCCCCTCTCCTCGCCATCAAGTGCCGCCCAATCCTTTTAGAGAGGAGAACCAGAAGTCCCTTCGCTACATAACCGCCATATTCCAGCCACCATCCCATCAAAGTCCAAGAAAATAGCGTAGTGGTCCACTCCACTCCCTCCAACACCGCTCAACTCGCTGTGTTCGAATCCCGCTAACGACATCTTCCCAGCTCCCCCACCGGCCTAACCTCACCGGTCTTGGATTTCGGGGCCTATCCCCGGTCACAGAAGTGTGATGCTAACCAGCGACTGAGTACGCTAACTTGCAGTGGAGGAATCGGGGGACATCACGACGTAAGTTATATCTTCTCCTTCGGCACATAACACAACACTACGCTATTTGAGATGGACATTCTTTTTTGCTGTTTTGTAGCAACTTAGGTATTGCGGCGGCGGCCTACTCTACGTTTGACAGGGACGTCATGCACTACTCCCTCCTCTCCTAAGTCCAAGTGAAGACGACAATAGCAGAGAAGATTTTGCTAGGAGTAGAGGCGCGTGCTTCATCTCATCTTTTTTGCCTTGTTGTTGTCTTAGCGAGTCGCAATATTCTCCTGTCCCTCACCCTCTCCACCACCCACATCCCCTCCACATCAGCGCCAGCTCCAACACAAACCACACCATCTTGCCTACATCAACCTCCAGTCGCGCACACACCTCTCCCTCAAGCCACCCACAAACCTACATACCACCTCCGCCGCTCCTCTCTCCGTCCCCGCGACTCACCCCACCACCTACATACCCCCCGTACCACCTCCGTCCGCCTCGCACCACACAGCCCGGCGACCATGGACCCCAACGCGGTCCTCACGAACACGTCGGTGACGGCGACAACGGCGACAACCCAGGCCGGCAACACCACACAGAACGTGGCGGTGGTCCAGAGCGCGGCGACTACAACACAGATTGTAGAGACGGTCGAGGTCACCACGGTCACGCATACGACTACAAAGGTCACCAAGGTCGTTACTACAACGATGAGATAAGGGATGTGGGTGCCAGGCGTGGTTGATGGGCATACGTTTTGGGGGTTTGGAAAGTAGATGTATTCATTATATACACTACTGAATTGGAGTTTGAGGAGTTGCACTGGCGACGTCGGTTCTTGAGGGACTACTGTCTGCTTTGGTAGCAACAGCGGCTAATTGGTCGACTGTAGCTTGTGTCGCGTCGGTTGTGGTTGGGAGAGGGACGGGTGGGGTAGAGGTTGTGTTTGTTGAGGGTGTTCTTGCGTGGTGGGCTTCATCTTCTTCATCTCGGTCTATTGACTCCTCCCACTCCACGTCATCTTCTGCTGAGCTGGAAGCGTTTGCGCTGCAGGGTTTGCGGGCATGGTAGAAGAATCTGAGTAATTAGCAGATCGCGCTTCATAATGGTGAAAGTGATGTCTACTTACACATCAGCGTAGAAATGCCGGTCTTTCCTCTTGGCCTCCGCTCTGCACTCTGATAGAAAGACTTCCACTTCCTCTCTCGACCACTTCAGCACGCGCGTGAAGAGCCCTAGTGAACTGCTGGGTAACCAGTCCATCAGATCTTCATACACGAAGCGTCCCAGCAGCTTGAACCTCGCGCCTTTTGCCCACTTCCCTACTGGCCACTTGTAGTTCTTGTAGTTGATACTTTTGAAGCCGGCATTACGAATCTGCGGTGTGAAGTGTCTTGGACTGGTGCCATCGAGACCAATCTTCTTTGCGGCGTCGAGAAAATACTCTGACCACCGGATTAGAGGCGAGTTCTCTGCAGTCACATCTGGATCCATGCATCGGATGGGAAAGGCAAGGTCTTGGCATTCAAGATAGCCTCCCGGCTTGAGGTTGGCGTACGCCTGCGCGAAGAAACGGTCCCAATCCTTGATGGCTGCGACCATGGCCCTCGTATGGATATAATCGAATTGATCATGGAAGATCCAGTCTTGCTCGCAGTCATCGATTAGGAATTCACAGTTTGGAGGCACTTGAGCGGGCTGTATAGGGCTCAGATCCGTGCCAAGGACGCGAGCGGACGGATGCTCATCAGCGAACTCAATGGACCAGATGCCAGTTCCACATCCCACGTCGAGCACATTTTGCACATCTTTTGGAATTGGCGCTCGATAAAGTTTGCCGTCGAGTGTGAGTCTGAAGGCGTGGTGCTGTAGATCCAATCGGTCCGCTTCCACCTAGTGTCGGCATCAGCAACAACAATGCTACTCCCACCGATAGTTGCACACCTCATCATTGGGCACCGGATACTGTCCCTCGGCATACGCATGATACCGTCTGCCATTCTCGTAGCGAAAGTTGAAGACCGAAGACGTCGCCGACATGGTGTAAGACGACTGATTGTCACCGTAGGCAGAATCACCAAAGTTGGAGTCGCGCTCGTCACTCTGCCCTTCTGTATCTTCACTCTATTGTGACAGCTGTCAGTCGGGCGAGCTAATACAGCCAAGGTTTGGAACAGGGAACGCACGTCGATTTCGAGCGACGGACCGGAGCTGCTAGCCCCTTCAGCAGTAGAATCATCATGGGCGCTCCCGTTAGTGTCTGTCGAGCTGCTCGAGGCTGACATGTTGTTTTTGTCTTTTCTGGGGTGGAGAGGGGCAACGGCGGAGCGGTCATACTGGTGGCCTTGGGCTTCCCTAACGGCGCTTTAGATGGATTGTGCGGTATCCAGCTCATTGGTAACCCAAGCGCAGACGATCAATTGCTGCGTTGTTAGGTTCGCGTTTTTCAGGCGCCCCGGCCAATCGCATCCGGTGGATGTGTCGTCGGACGGAAGTTCCCAGGCCTTGCCATGTGCCGCGTCTTATTCATGGAGTATCTTGCAGGAATGGCACGTGGGATGGCGTGCATATTCCTTGGAGTTACCCCGTCGGAGTTGGCGAAGGCGGTGTCGGCGTACCCCGAGCGTATAATGGCCGCGCTATCCATACATGCCTCCGAAGACCAACATCCGCGAGAGTGCTCTGGGGATTTTGAGTGTTTAGTTGATTGCATGCGCAAACATGTGATTGAATTCCGCTGCAATCTGCTGCGGCCAGATACGACTGTAGCATCGGACATGAGCCTTGAGCGGTGGGTGTGGTGCAGGACGGGCTGCCGGGCGTAATCCCCGTGTTGGTGGCCGGCTGCGATTAGCCGACGTCGTCAGTGGCTGCTGCATGTCGCATCGAGCCGGATCCAGCATGTGACGATGGCTTCTATGTTGAAGATGGTGTTTTTAGAGACACAATGATCAGTATGGCGAGGTTTGTAGTTGGAAGACAGCAGATTGCCGTCGAATCAGCGCCAAGAAGTCGCGCTCGCGTCTCCACCCGCAAGGGGCGCCGATCAACGGCGGCCCTTCAACCGCTGCAAGAGCGTTAGGCATTTCCCGTCGCTAATCGACTTCGCATTGTCGCTATTGCATCAAACCACCAGGTTCCAGGGGAATAAATTGCCGTAGCGTGGGTCACAGCTTCCCCTTCTGAGCCCGTACAGGTCGCGCTCCATCGCGGATTCTCAACACGACATCCGAGACGCGTCTTCCTCGGCATCCGGGTCGGTCTGCGCGGACTCCACCTGACACTCCACAACTCACTCCGCCGACAGCTGGATTCAATTCATCCCTCGCTATCCGATCGGATCGCGACTAGTCTAGTTCGAGTTGGGGTTGCGCCTGCCTACGCGTCTTCACGTCACCAAACCGGCGCTTGACATGTCGCAACATCATCAAAACAGCTGGCGCCCTCGGCAACAGAACCGCGACTACAGAGCGCCCAAAGTGAGCAAGTGGCTGGATGATAAACAGAAGGACGACGACCAGATAGCTCCAGATGGCGTTTCCGGATCCGCCAGCCATCTCGAACGTTGGGCTCTGATGACAGCGGACATGCCAGAGCACCCCCCTAAGCGTGCCAAAGCGCGAGATATGGAGGAAGAGATCCGCGATCGCATTCACCGAAGATATCAGGGTCCGAAGCACCTTCCACCAGCGACTTCCCAGGACGACCCCGAGCCGATGGACGATCGCATGGTGATCGATCTTACAGGCGATGATGACGTACAGCCCCAAGCCCTCGTACCCAAAACAACCACAAAGCGTCCCCGCTCACCATCTCCGGTCCCCGACACACCGCGCGTCAATCTCAGTAGTGTAAGCTATGTCCAGACCGTCAAACGCCGTCGGTCAAGATCACCATCGCCCAAGAGATCTGCTTACTCTGCGTTCAGCGCTCGAACATGCGGTACAAAGGCGATGAGCATAGCAGAGTCTGATGAGGACTATGACTATTATCAGTCGAGTGAGTGGAGCTTTCCGAGTAGTGAGGATGAAGATGAGGAGATGGAATGATGGGTTTGGATGAAACGCGCAGAATACGATCACGAGCAAGCCGTTCAGCAGCCGATGGTTGGGTGAAGGTACGAGGAAGGGGGGCTCGAGCGGCGTTGCGCCGAAGTAGATTGGATCAAGCAGTGAGTCTCAATTCACACTGAACATGTCCAACACAGTAACATCGCTAAACCTCAATGTTGTTCCAATGCAGATTTAACAACACGTGTACATTAGACTTTAAAAATTCTACCAAGGCCATCATGACAATATGTACTGGGTCGCAGTGCGTGAGTATTGTTGCTCGAGCTGACAAATTAACAAATTAACAAATAGACATTAGATTCCTCCACAGGTCGTTCGACTTCTGCTCAGCCCTTGAAGCTGCGAGGCGCTGTTGAAATAGATCTTGGCTTAGTCGCGTTCGCGCTCAAGGTTGAAACCCCTCCGACAGGTCCAACACCTGGCAATGGCTGGAAGGCAGCCTCATTGGGCCAGTTGCCGAGTGAAGCCGGGTCACCCCCAATGCGAACCCACTTCGCATGCGAGGGCGTAGGCCCATCCAGAACGAACATCCTGTACCAGCCTACAGGAGCGATGTATGGCCCCTTCGGCGCCTTGACGGTGCATGACCGGCCTGAGCATGACACGCTCGGGAACAAAATGCGTGCGCCCATCGAACTTCCATGGGTACTAGACTCGGAACCAAGCAGCGACACCTTGATCGCGCCACCGGAGGATGAAGTCACAGTGAACGAGTAGTCTGCCTCCCAGATCCAGTCGACCTGTGGCAAGTCGAAGGTGGGCTGTGCCGCGCCGGAGAGTAGATAAGGTGGAAGGAAGACCTCCAGACGGTGCTCCTGAGGATGCTTACCCTGATCTTGCGGGTCGGAGCCCGACACCAGTACTCTTCCGTCATCCATGATGACAGCCTCGGAGTGGTACATACGTGCGATGGTAGTGTTGGCCATAACACTCATTCGCTTGCCTCGCGGCTTCCTGGAATCGTACAAGACAGCATTCAAGTTCGCCTGGTCTGCAAGACCAAAGCCTGCCTGTCCAATCTCTGCTCCGTTCAAGATTAGATAAGTGCCGTCTGGTAGTGTTGCCATGCAGGATATGACACGTCGGGAAGGCATCCTCTCGAGACTCCATTGAGCATTGGCAGTATCTGGTTCGATGCTGACGCAGTTGTCAAGTCCCACGTTTGGCTGAGCTGATGCGCCACCGCAAATGAGGACCTCCAATGGCGCACTGTAAGGGTAGTACTGCGGAAGAAGGACCTGGGTACCCTCAAAGGGGTACGTGCGGCCTCCTGTGGGATCGTTGACGGCAGCCGGTACCTTTGGCAGGATCTTGACTGTGTCTAGGCTGCGTTCATCGAGGATGCGTGCTTCGTTGTAGTACTGGATGAAGATACCACCGGATGGTAGCACGACCAAAAATGGGTACAGATTGTATGGGTCGGTATCTCTCAGGTACTGCGCTTCATACACAGGTCCGACCGTGGGCAAGATCTCCATGTTAGGCACTGGCGGGCCGTTCGAGCCATCTTGTCCGCCGACGATGAGCATAGATCCGTTAGCCATGACCATTCCTGTTGGGTACCAGCGACCTCTTTGGAGCTTAACCGTGTTGACATCCTCCTGCCAGTTGTTGGTACCGTTGACACCGGCCGAACCGTCTGGCCAGTAGATGCGGACGCCGAACAGGGAGTCTGTCGACCATCCACCAATGTTGATCTGTCGGCCGGCGCGATCCGGTAGAGTCAGACCTGCAGCACAGAAGATATCCGTCTTGATGCCGGTCAGCTCACGGAAGGCGTGGAAGATGTCACCACCAATCGAAGGGTCGAACTCATATGCACCAGTCGTGTTCGGCTCGCCTGTTCCGTGCTTCTCGAGGAAGGAGACCTTGCCGTTTACACCAGGCTGCGCGATCAGAGGAATGATGGGACCGCCGACTAGGAACTCGTAGCGTCCCGCTGCGGTGCCTTTAGGGTACTCCCAGACGTACAATGGGTCACCCTCCCACTTGTACCAGCTGAGTCGGTTACCTGCGCCACAGAGCGCCTCAGGGTCTCCTGGGCAAGCAATGCTACATTCAGACTCTGGGGCGGGCTTCGAGCCAATCTTCTCAATACCATCGAGGTCACCGCAGTAGCACTCTTCTCCGTACTCCATTCCGGCGGCCATGTAACCAAAGGCTTGGCATCGGCTCAGACACCATTCTGGTGAGTTACCAGTCTGGTTCAAGAGCTTGTGCGGGAATACTTGGTTGCCGATGTCGGTGATGCATCCTTGGTATTGCCAGTCGCTCACGTTCTGGGTCGGTGTTGGAACTTTGACGACCTTCAATGGATCCTGGCTTGAGTAGATGCTCATTCGGTTGGGGCCTCCACACGTCTCGGCTTGGTTACCAGCACACTTGGTGTTGCACTCTGACTCGGAAGATGCAGGCTTGCCGCCCATTCTCACCTACATGAGTTAGCGATGGAAGAACGTAGAAGTTTGGAGTATACTAACAGCATTGTCGCAGAAGCATTGGTAGCTGTACTCCATGGCTGCAATCTCATAGCCGGCTTTCGCGCATATACTGGTGCATGATGCAACGGTCATCTTCTGATCATCGGGTTGTTGGTAGTTGACGATGCGGAATCCGGGTCCATCAACATAGCAGCCTTTGTACTCGAAGCCTTCTGGGAGCCCAGTAGCAATGGGCGCTGCGCTGGATGCTCCAGTAGCAGATGCTGTTGCAGAAGCGGTAGACGTAGCAGTGGCCGAGGTGGACGATTCACCACCCGTGTAGAAACGGAAAAATGTCAAGCGATCGGGACCGCCGCACATCTCTGTCTGGTTGCCATTGCATGCCATGTTGCATCCCTTCTCGCCGTCAGGTGCAGGACCGCCATTGGCTCGAATCTGGTTGTCACAGAAACACTCGCCGGCATACTCAGTACCAGCCAGGACGAAACCTCCAGCTCGGCATGCAGCCTTGCACTTGTCGTTGGTCATGCCACCAGTCACTCCCATTCCCACGGAGAGCGACCGGCCACCGACATTGTCCGTGTAACATCCTTCCGAATACCATCCTCTCTTCGGTTCCGGAGTTGTGGTATTGCTAGGGAGTTCGGGCGCCGCTGAACTCTGCGCGCTAGCGGAGCAAACCAGGGACAGTACCAGGAGATGCAGGCTAAATGGCAGCCGCCGCAGGGCATAAAGTTGCGCCATGTGTGGCGCAATGGGAAAGTGTCAAACGAGCGACAAAAGTATATTGAATCGACAAAGTTTCCGAGTGCAAGAAAGGAGCACCGGCTGTTTAACAACACCCTGGGTATCGTATTCGCATCCCAGGCAAGACCATGTATATAAGCGTCTAGATATTCCTAACACCTCGACCGCCTCCCAGCCCATGCCCTAACCGCGCCTGATCACACCGACGCCCACATCGCAGCCGCATTGTCTTCCAAGTCCGGTAGGTACATTGGCGACAGCCGGGGCTGCATGCGTACGGCGCCTCTTTGTCTGCACGTGTCAGCACGCGAGCTGCAACATTTCAATAGTCGACATTGTAGACATTGCGGCTGACAGGCAAGAAAAAAAACAGGTCCAACATACGGCACCGCTATCAAGTTAGTCCTCGCTTAGGCAGGTGTCCCGCTGCTTGGTATTACCGGATAAGTAAAGGCTCTTATCACGACCCAATCAGCACACGCATTACACACGCAGCGTTAATCTATTTCCTCAGCAATTCTCCTATTGAATTTCGTTTAAATCGGGCGCCATGCTGCCTGGCGGCCTTGCGAACTAGTCTGTGCGAGAAAACGAGGGAAAGAGGGTCTAACAGCCATGTCGCCCGTTGCACATGGCCCGTCGTTGGCCGACCGTGTCGCTGGGCGAGAGAGCACATGGCGCGCCTAACCCAGCGGGACGATACGGAGAGAGGTCCGTAGCCCTACACACCCCCCGATCCTAGCCTCACGATGCAGCGATGTGCGATACGAGCCCGGGAATGAGTGCGCCGCTAAGAATAGTGCTTCGTACATGACACCAAGCTGCTTTGCCGCTCTTATGCCGCGCCTACACTACAACACCGTATCAGTATTATTGTGTTCTGGTCTAGCTGCAGCAACCTCGCACAATCGCTTTGTTACATCGTCGACATTGTTATACGTGGTCTTGTACCCTGGAAGAACGTATTCGCAGCCCAATGCGACAGTATTGCTCGTCAAGCTACGGTACTACTCTCTAGTCTGCGCAATGCCACAAGAACTGCCAAGCTCAATCACACGATATCCGCCCCCAAGCTTCCCGTTCGTAAGATGAAGCAACTCCAAAGTGGGCGCCCCATGGCTGATCGACCCCGGGCCGTGTGGGGAACCCAAGAAAATCCTGAGAACAAGATATGCTGCCGTCGCTCCGAGCCTAGCTATATTCTCACGTTGTTAGTTCAGGTATCTACATCGGTGTGGTGTGGGTTCGACGGCAGTCTGGCCCAAGTGTCAAGTGGAGACTGGGTGAAGTGGAGATTTCGAACAACGGCATGTGAAGTGTGCACTTGCTGCTTCCTGTCGCCCTGCAAGCCACCATGTACCTAGATGTCAGCCTTGTGGTGGGATGCGTGGCATGTGATGGGCGGGAGCTGAGTCATGCGCGCTTGTATGTCACTTATAAGGCGGTATTGGCATGAGTGGGGTGTTGCTTCTATCGCGGCCTAAGCTGCGAAGAGGTGGGATGTATGCAAGATGTCCACTTTGATGTATTGGCATTTCGTATCTGCAGGCATGTAGTCGGAGTGGGATGAAGCGATGGTTTGTGGTAGGGCCGAAGCAGGATAGCTTACATACTCAGTTACTGAAGTCAGCTCGGGCTGGAGTAGACGCAGTAGAAGTGGATGCAGTTCCTGGCATCTCCGACAATGCTTATTCGAGAGTTGCCGCTGACTGCACAGAATCGATACATGTGCGGCTGTACCCTTGGCATATATTGGAGCATGTAGGTCTGAATTAGGCAAGTTGCGGGTTTGAAGGTGTAGACAGAAATGGTGGACTGGTGTATCGACAGCTGAAGCAACTGGAAGTTCCTGCGAGCTGGTACCGCTATCGCTCGCTATTGGTATCCTGACTTTGACAAGATATTGGCTGACTTCTGCGGCGCCATCGTAGTGTATTGGATGCTCACCACAGGTGGACTTCGCTGGCAAGCCGAGGGCAGTGGATTCGCGAACTTCATCCTTCGCCACGAAAAGCTTCCTCCTCGCCGACCTTGATACTCGGTTACTGCAGCCGAATATGTTGTAGCGCATTGGTGTGACGATGTACCTCTAGCTGAAGGCTGTGCAAGAGATGAGGGGCAGATGCGAAAGATAATCTAGAGCGGCCCGTGTAAGAGTCTCCTAGACTGGAGGTACTACAACTAGGCGTGGTAGTCAGCTGCCACGAATTGATCGCCAGTCGGAGTTGTCGTCTAAGTTGCAAGCCACTTGCTAGCAGTCTCAGAGATAGAAGGCGCATCTTGAACGATGCCGTCAAGCGTAGCCACTTCCCATGCAGCGTGGCGACTAGTCCCGATACGGTTAGTGACCGCGGGGTAAATGCTCAGGTCCGTAGTTCAGGGTCCTTCAGCTGCCCAGCCCTGAAGCAGATCATCTTGCACGACCGAAGCCAAGAGAGAAAGCCCAGATCGCGCTCAATCAGCTGTAGATCTCATGGCTTCGCTGCCACCTGTACGCGCCTGCATCTTCGATGTAGACGGCACGCTCATCAACTCAGAAGACATCTACACAGATATCTACAACAACATACTGCGCGAGTACGGAAGACCAGATTACCCATGGGCAATCAAGGCGACGCAGCAAAGCAGAGGCACAAAGGTTTGTGTTGCTCAGCCCTATCAATTCTGTCCCGTCGTGCTAACGCTTAGTATAGGGTACCAAGCGTTTACTAGACTGGGCACAGGTACCCCTCACACTAGCTGAATGGTCTGCGAAAGAAAGAGGGATTACACATCTCTTCGAAAACAGTAAGGTGCTTCCAGGTGTTGAAACTCTTCTCTCGACCCTGAAAGCACAGACATCACCGCCTGTGCTGCTCTCGTTAGCTAGTTCAGCTGGTCAGCAAAAGTTCGCACTAAAGACGTCGCATATACCCGCTATCAATGCGGCGTTTGACGATCCAGCCTTCCACGTCTTCGGCGATGATCCGGAGATGTCTGATAGCAAGAAGAAGCCAGAGCCTGACATCTTTCTCCTCGCTTTGAAGAGGTTGAACGCCGCTGAGACAGCACGTGGCGAGCGCATATTGGAGCCTGCAGAGTGCTTAGTGTTTGAAGACTCAATAGCAGGTGTCGAGGCTGCTAGAAGAGCGGGTATGCGAGTTGTTTGGGTGCCACATCCTGGGCTTGCGGAGGTTTGCAAAGGGTGGGAGATGGATGTTCTCATGGGGAGGACGGAGGAAGATGGTACCGTGCCTGAGTATGGAACGCCAGTGGAGGGAGATGCGAGAAGCCCTGTTACTGCTGAAGACGGTCGACTTATGTCGGATGATGGTATGGCGGAGCTGAGGGTTAGTCTCGATGACTTTCCGTATGCCGCGTATGGTATCAGTGTTGCGCAATGAGTCCAATGCGATCGCTTTTATGCGCATCTACAGACATGGCGGGGTATGTTTACTTTACTTCACGGAAACCGTGCAACGCTCGTTTCAACACTCGTGTGATTACACCATTTGTACAAATGTTTGTTGTTGATGAGTACTGAACATCACAAGGCGGGCGACGAAGTAAGGGGTTCTGTTTAGTCAGCATCGGAAGCTACCCAGTAGCCCCGCCGGGTACAGAAATGCCGACGCTTTGTCGCAACCCGTGGACTGTCCATCAGCCATCATCCATCCCAAGGTTCTTATCAAATGCCAGAACGTGCCATTATCATACGCTCACGTTTCTTTCGATGCGACTAAATCGCTCACAATCAATATTCCCCGGCAAAGGAGACGCGTATCAACGAGCTTGCGAGCACGGCAAGATCTTTGTGAGAATAGCAGCTTCCTGAAGCCTCATTGTCTTTCTGTGCACCAGCCTCCACATCATCGCCATTTTCGTCAATTGCTGTGCTTCAATAATTCTGCAGCTCCTTGCCGACCGTATTGTGTTCCGCGAGCTTCTCCATCGTGGCTTGAAGCTCCTCCGGGCAGAAGAGCTGACAGAGGGTACTCATATCATCGAATACGACTTGGCGCTGCTGTGACTCGGGGACATACATCGCATTACCGATGTTGAAGGTCAACGAATACAGGCGATTCCGCGCGTCCCAATCTTCGACAGGTTCGGATACTGGGAAATGGCATTTGTAGTTGTCGATATAGGCCTTGCTACTCACGAGGTGGCGCGGTGCTCTCCAGTTACCAATGTCGTACTCGTTGTGCCCGTAGAAGGAAGCCACATCGAAAACGAAAGCCTCGCCAGTCTTGGCGTCGATCGCCGTGTTACCATCCCAGCAATCGCCGTGGATCAGGCACGGCTTCAGGATCCGGCCTTCTTCTTGGAGGGGTAGCAAAAGACGTGGTACTACCTTCCGGAGAGTGAGATCGCACACTGCGTCGAATGCTGGCCACTTGAGGATGGCCTTGGCCAAAACCATGACATGGCCTAGGTGCTGACTAAATAGCGCACACCAGGAGTCCTCCCAGGTGTCGACAGCCTGAGTTATTCGCCCATGGCACGTCAAGAGATGGAAGCCGAATTTGCCAGTTGGGGATACAGATTGTAAATGCATATCCGCTAGTCCTTTAGCCAATCTGACCGGGTCTGCAGGCTGTTCGCATCAGCGGTTGGACATTCTTGAGAACCGCAATACCCATACCTGTTTTTTTATGTCTCGAAACGCCGCGAGTAGGAAATGGGCCGTTGGACCGTTCTCTTCAATCTCTCCCCAGGCGTAGGGTCGTGGGACAAACGAAGGCGAAACCGCGTAGATTGCTTTGAGCGATTCGTATTCGCCTTCGCACATTTGCCTACCCACTGATCCCAGGGATACGACCTGGTTTTCATTAGCAACCACATTTCGAGAGTTCTTTTGCAAAGAGCCATGCCTTTAGGAAGTAGTTGTCGGTCTCTCCCGTAGGCAGTCGCACAGCGATCTTGGCGGTTTTGCCCCATAGCGATTTGTAATAGTTGAAGGCGTTAATGACCTCAGTTCCGGCGATGGGAAAGGCTTGCACAAAGTAAGTATGATACGGAAATTTGTTATGCCAGTATTACCTTCTATAACTTGCTTGTCTACCTTGTAGGGCCCACTAAACTGCGGTAGTGTCAGAGAGTCTGTCGGTACCTCGTCAGTACCTGCCCACGCATCGCTAGTGGTGTTCACAGGCATGATACAGAGCTTTTGCGCGGCTGTTTCAAGTATGATGATTCCGCGACGATATGCGGTCAATAGTGGCTAAAGTGATGCGTGTGTCAGGCACTTTAACGTGCAGTGCCGCTTTGGTGCGGTCTTCGTATGTCTTTCCCGAGACTGAGCCGATGGGGGGTAAAGCTTTGGGATGCAGGGTTGATGAAAGAGGAAGGCAATTGACGGTTAGATATGTAAGGAGAAGCGCATGTCTGCGGCGCGGTAGAGGGGCAGTCGCGAGCTGATGTGCCCCGCAAATGAGGAATGCATGAAGTGTCGCAGAGCCAACATCACTTTACATGTGAAGATGGTCTGCAAATTCCATCGCCCGTCCATTTCTTTGAAGCTGACTATAGGAAAGCCCAGTCTATTCACCCTCAGCCCGAGGACACCTATTTGAGCTGTTGCAAGGGTTGTCGTGTCTGTTGGTCATTGGAGACGATTGGAAGAGCGGAATCGTAAGCTGCGGTAAACATAACTCTGCGGAAAGCGTCGGATTGATGAAGAACGCTTCGAGTCTGATGTCTGCTGTCTCAGTAGGCCGGCGAACTAGAGCCAAGATAATCGCCCCACTTCGACATTCCGAGATCGGAAGTGTCACTTCCGAAAGTGACGCACCTCGCGAACTCGCATCGCCTCGCCGCTACACACATCACATTGCTCCATTCTGACACACAATGTCAACACCAACGCTACTAGAAGGGTTTCCCAATTACGCTCCCTCGGCTCCATCCAGGAAGCTCCAATACGCCGAAGTACGCGCTCACCCACTCCCGTGTTGACGCGACTTGGCTGAACCAACGTCGATGTATCCAGGTCGCCGTAACCGCAACTGCCAAAGAGTTCGCCGGCATCTATCGCGGCAAACAATACCATGAGCCAGACTTCGATGCCGTGCTAGATCGCGCATTAGCTGCCGGTGTAGAGAAAGTCATGCTGACAGGCATGTACGCATTCGACGCGTCTTTCAATCTCGGCATAGCGCGAAAACGACCCGAGCAATGCAGGATCACAATCGGTATTCACCCATACCATGCCGTCGAAGCTGATAAGGGCGGAGAAGAATACTACAAGGGCCTGTCCGACAGCATCACGACGACCATGACTGAAGAGCCCCACCTCCTAGCCGCTTTCGGAGAACTCGGCCTCGACTACGACAAGCTGGCGGAAGCCCCCAAAGACGTTCAGATACGCGTCTTCAAGCGCCAGCTCGATATGATAGTAAGCGCAGGATGGAAACTACCCCTCTTTCTTCATTCTCGCGCCGCGTTCGAAGATTTTGTTGCTATACTCGAGCCGTACATGGACCGGCTGCCTTTACGATCGGGCCTAGTCCACTCCTTCGTCGGTACCACAGCGCAGATGCAGACTTTGACCGGTATGGGCCTACACGTTAGTGTCAATAACTTTGCGTTCCGAGACCGCGATAGCTTGGATATGATCAGGCATGTGCCATTGGATAAGCTGCAGATTGAAACGGATGCCCCTTGGGGCGATATCCAAGCTTCTAGCGAAGTAGCAAAAGCGTATTTGAAGAACGCGACGAAGTGGTCTTGGGGGAGTAAGAAGAAAGATAAGTTCAGTATGGGCGATATGGTGAAGGAGAGGAATGAGAGTTGCAACGTGGAGAAGGTGGCGTTGGTTGTTGCGGGGATTAAGAGTGTTGGCGTTGAGGAGGTTGCGGAGAGTGCGTGGAGGAATAGTGTGGATATGTTCTTTTCGCGTTAAAGTGGTAGATGATGTTTCTACGTCAAGATGGAAATATGGCATCATATCTAGCCTTGGGGAGAATTCCTTAGCAAATACGCGATGGAAGTGGCCTGAAAGAACAAACCCTTCAAATTCTCGCATGTGCTATGCTACCTCTACTTCGTCCCGTTGGTACCATTTCCGTTCGATGATGACCCATTCGTCAAAGCTCCATTCGTCCTAATCCCATTCGACTTCGTCCCATTCACCGCAGTCTTCTTCGCCCTCGGTACCTCAACAAGCACCTCATACGTCTTCCCAGCCGTAACATTCTTGACAACGCAACCCTCCACCTCCTCTCCATCAACCACAACCTTGACATCCTCAACATCTCCCCTCTTAATCATCACATCAAACACCGCGCCCCTAAACTCCCTCCTCACCTTCATCTCCTCCCAATCACTCGGCATCTTCGGCGCAATCTTCAGACCCTCCCTCACACCCCTCAACCCACACAGCCCTTCAATGAAACACCTATACACCCAACTCACAGTCCCAGTATTAAACAGCTGACTCGAGCGACCAGCCGTGCGGTCAAGATGCTTAATCCCATACCCGCCACGGTAGTAGTTCGGAATGAAAATAGGAAGTTGGCCCCGACGAACCAGATCCTCTTCATCAGGACCGGGGATCATAGCGCGGAGCGTAGCATACGCGCGGTCCACTTCATCGATGCCGTAAAGGGCCCAGGCGTAAAAGGCAGCGGCGTGGTTGTACACGGAGCCGTTCTCGCCTTGGCCGGGATATTTCTGCGTCACGCGGCCGACGTCTTCGCGCATGGCGGTGAAGGGCGGGCCGAACATGACGACGCCGTAGGGTGTCGTGAGTTGCTCGTCGACCTGGGGAAGGATCTTTGAGATTTGCGCTGAGGAGGCTGCGCCGCCGAGGATGGACCAGGCTTGCGGGTTCAGCCAGATGCGACCTTCTTTGTCGTCTTTGATGCCGAAGGTTACGTTGTCGTCTGTGATACCGCGGGCGAACCAGTCGCCGTCCCAGAGGTGCTCGTTAGCTGATTCGTTGACTTGTTCAGCGCCTGTGCGGTATTTCTTCGCGATGTCAGGTTTATCGGCGTCTTCGCAGATTTGCGCCCATAGGTTCACGGCGTAGGCAGTTGCGACGGTGAGCCAGCCTGATACACCGACGCCTTTGGGACCGACCATGTTCATTGGGTCGCACCAGTCGCCCTGCGCGATGTAGGAGAGTCCGCGGTCGTCTCGCGCGTTTGAGGAGAGCAGCCAGTCCATGGCGCGGCTGAAGCGCTCGAAGACTGTGAATGTGTCGCCGTACATGCTGGTCACCTTCTCGTCTAGGAGCGCGTAGTCGCCGGTTTCGCTAAGGTAGATTTCGAGGGCGATGGGTAGCCAGACACAGTGGTCGGTGTGAGGGATTTGGTTGATGTACTTCAGTACCGCTCCCTTGGCTAGCAGGATACCATCCGGCATGGAGCCATTCTTCTCTTGTTGGCCGACCGCTGTAGTGATGGCTTTGCGGGCTACTTCTGGCTTGATGAAGCTCATGCCCATGTTGTCTTGAAGGTAGTTTCGCGTTTGCGGATCGGTCGTAAGTCTGTTTACGTCGCCGTGGTAGTACAATTGTCGGGGCAGCCAGTTGTTGACCAAGTTATCGAGATCTTTGTCTGGAGTCTCGAGACGTACGCAACCGCTGCCACGCTGGATGTAGTCTTCGTAGTCTTTGGCGGCTTTCGCGAACGCCATCTTGTTGAGGTATTTCTTGCGCATGTCGAGAATCTCGGCTTCGTTGTATGCAGGACCGAAAAGAAATCTGTACTCTTTGCTCTCGTTCTCGCCTAGATCAGCCCAATATTGTACGACTGCGGTTGGGGTTTCGTAACGGGCGTCGCTGTTCGAAAGCTGTGACTCTTTCAGTGCCGATGGCGCTTGTAGGCCTCCTTCGCCTTCGAAAGCTTCTTGCTTCGCTTCCCATGAGACTGGTGTGGTTTCACAGAGGAAGTAGGTCTTGTCCTTGAGATACTTCGTCTTTGGGTAATCCTCCGCTTTTTGATACGGAGTCTTACAGCTCCCAACCACGCCCCCAACGTTCGTATTCCACTCCGCCTCTTGGTTCATCCATGACATGTAGCCCAGTGGAAAGTAAGGGTAGATACTCAAGTTGCGCTTGCGACCTGAGATGTTGGTCACTTTGATGCTCCAGAGTTCAGCCACATCGTCGGTGGGTAGTAAGAAGGTCATCTCGACACGAATGCCAGACTTCTCCACAAGCCATTTGATGTCGCTTTTGCCTACATCGAAGGTGAAGCGATCCAACTTTGCCCTTACCGGTTCATACGGCGCCGAGAAGATCTCGCCGTTTTCCTCATCCTTGATGTATACGAACCGGCCCGGGTGGTGAGCATAGTAGTTTTGCTCCGGTTGCATAAAGGTCTTCGCTTCGAGGTTGGGCGCGTAGGCATATTTCGCGGGCTCGGGTTGCATGTACTGTGCAGTTGCAAAACCACGACATGTGACCTGAATCATCATACGTTGGTTCCAAAGGAATGCACCCGCTTTGGGCATCTCCGTGGGGCTTGTGAGCTCATAGCGCTCGCCATTTTGGGTAGGTTGTATCATGGTGGGAATGTGAACAAGGATAGTACCTGTGATCTCCGCGGGAAACTTTTATACCACGACGGGATGGTTGGTTATACAGGGACGTGACGGCCGACATGGCTTAGGAGGCGTAGCTTACTGTGTTTAGTGACACTGCACAAGTCAATTGGAACGCGGGACCAATGCGGAATCAAAACGCGTGACAGGCACAAAGTCTTTAGCGTTTCTGCTGATTTAGTCTACAGCGGGAGTGTCAAACTCGATGCTCGTGGACAAGATTGCTAGCAAGGCAAACGAAGGTCGTCGATACTCCTATGGGAAGAAGCAGCAAGAGCGCAAGCTTAGGATGACCTTGAAAACGAAAGTCCGACCAGCGTGCAAATCGTAAAAAGGACGACGAGGGATTTTCGCAGGTCAGTCATCTGTTCCTCCATGGTTCATATAAGGTACACAGCACAATAAGCCGCACCGCGTGGGGCTAAGCGAATGGCGGTGTGGGGTTCAGCCTGAAAGGGTACAACGTAAGCGCGGAGACGGTTGCCCGGACCGCAACGCCTTTAGCCAGCCGTGAGGCAATACTGCGAGTCCCAACATGTCCAAAACTCAACGATCTTCGCATCGTCAATATGCGCACACGATCCGGATTGCGCAATCCGAGCAACCGATTAGTGTGGGACAGCGGCGAAGATAACGGAAAGTGTATGGTGGTGTCTGCGCCGATGTGCCGAAAGCAGTGTGTCAGCTGCTCGCAAGATTGTGTGATCACGGGTGACAAGGAAGGGTATACCGTGCCGGCGCCGATATCCGTTGTATCCACAGCCACTGACATTAATTGTGACCAAGACTCGCTACCGGTTCCCCCATCCCGGGTATGCCCAGTGCTGCAGCCCTGCAGAAGGTGTTGGGGATCGTGAAGTGTCAATTTGTTCTTGGCTGTCATTGGTACGTGTGAAATATTGGGTGATGCAGTCAGACTGGCGAAAAAAGCAAAGAGCGGGAAGGGTGGGGTGAATTACCATGACCAGCGATCAAAACACTATCGCAACACTGAACATGATGCATGCTCTCCATACCAGCCTCGACGATCTCAAAACTGAGGTACCGTTTGTCCACTGGCGTTGGACTTTAGTCAGCAGTCTACAACGCCGCACCCTTCTCAGCCGAACTTTCTCTAGCGGGTTCGTGCTGTGACGCTGCTCTGCCTGATGTCTTCGTGATTTTGACATACTTCCCCGTCTCGGGAAACGCTTTCTTTGTGACGACTGGAACCGGGTCTTTGTCCCACCACGATGGTACGGCTGGGACACTTGTCCGCCAGAACCGCGCGGTTCCATCGCCGTCGACACTGAGGTATACATCCTGTTCTTCCTTGTCTCGAAACATGCCGCATAGACTGCCCGTAACATAGCCAGCCACTGTGCCAGCAGGTCGCCAGAACAGCTCTTTCGCGTTGCTTTCCGTGTCGTAGATCAGGTTCGACCCTTCGCTCGACTCGATACCCAGTAATCGGCCTTCGTTCATCCATAGAACAGCGTCGATCTCAGCCATACTCAGTCGTTCTTCGCCCTCGATCTTGAAATGCTGAAGTACCTTGCCATTGGGGCCATCCAAGGGGTTCCAGACGTATGCTTCTTTACCAGCGCAAAGCGCAATCTCTGACCGCGTTGGATGCCAGTCAAAGTATCGGCACCAGTGAGGAAATGTCTCTGGCATGACTGCTACCTTTCGACCGTCTGAGACATCGTGAACCTGCACTACTGAGCCGCTGTTAGTGCTCCAAACGATGAGCTTTGAGTCTGGCCTATAGGTTGGTAAGCAAAGTTAGCATATGTCTTACGTGTAGTGTGTACCGGAGTAGTGCTTACGAGAATGCGCCGGCCCAACTCTGCCCACCTGATTTGTCTGTAGCCCAAATGAGAGCCCCAGTTGAGACGGAATACATGCGTAGCGAGCCATCCCAAGACACCGTAGCAACACACTCCATGTTCGGGCTCATAGCCGACCACATGATGGCATCCGTGTGTCCAGTAAGGCGGTGCATCTCTTTACCTGCTTCCACGTCATAGATAACGACGAGCGGCAAATCTTCTGCTGCGCGCATGCCGTGTTGGGTTGTTCGGGCGTTTGAATGGTACAGCATCAGTCTGCCGTCCCTGCTGAAGTATTTGGACCCGAAGTTACCCAGTTCCGCGTTGTCAATGATGGTGTTGTGGCGCCTGCTATGGTCGGCGGCTACATGACTGAGCGCTTTCAAGAACTCTGTATGGAGCGAGGACGCATCGATGAACTCCCTGGTCCATTCGTGGTTTGCTGCAAGTTCGGGGGCGATTGCGTCGATAGCTTTCGTAGCCCAGATGGAGGGATCGATCGGCTCTTCTTTGTCCAGTGTGCGTCCGTTCTGGTCCAGGTCCCAAAGGATGAGCTGGCCGGTTGTACGTCCGCCGCGCTGCGTCTCATCGATGACGGAGCTCAACAGGGTATAGCCAGGTCTCGGAGTCCCTGCACCGGAGTTTTGCTCAATCTCTGCATGCCTTTCCCCATTGGCATCAGATGGCCGGAACGCCACCGCTCCAGCTCCTTCGAGGACCTCGCACAGCTGTCGGGTCTGAATGTTGTATACCAAGATACGCCCCGCGCTACTGCTGATGGCCAGTAACTTCTTGTCAGAGCTCACAGCAGTATCGTAACTTTGGTATGCGATCTCGGATGGTTGTGGCAGATCGGCGCTGAAGTTGATAACATCGCGCGTTTGCGACCACTCCTTTGGGTGACCAGAGGCATATTGAGCGGGGATGCCAGCACGTTTAAAATCTTGCGACGGTTTAACAGGGATGGCATACTCCTCCATGAAGCTTTCGCGCGTATAGCATTGCATATTGACGATGAAAGTTGACGGACGAAGTAGTGCGTGTCGATGTTCTCTTGTTGAAGATGGCTGCCTAGCCGTGCGAGGCGTGCATAGATCGGCAGATGACGCGAAGGTGCGCGGAAACCAATCATGGCGAAGAACTAACAATTTTAGGATCGAATCTGGTATTACGCCTAACTGTGGTGTAGCAACCACATATTAGGCAACCAGATGAATACCTGCGGAGCAGGAAATCACGGCACATTGCCGAGGAAGAAAAAGGAAAATGTATGAGCTGAAACGAAACGTCAATCCCACCTATGCCGTGCGCCCATCGATGCTCAACTGCTCCGAGGACCAGGAACAAAGAGGATGCAGCAGCAGGGTAAAGCCGCCAGATAGGCTCATTGCCTCAACATCACCGACGAGCTGTCACCGCAGAGCAGATCAAACCCATGGGGACGCATCAGCATTACTCTCGGGCGTTGCCTTTGTTCAGCAGCCATTCATCTGGAGATGGAGGGAGAGCCCCGGCTACTGAACCCACAAACGCAGTCCGAGGACCGCGAATGCGAAACGCCCGTTGACGTCAACTTTGTCAGGATGAATGGGAGGTAGACCGAACCGACGATGCCCATGAAGCAGCGCGCCGGTTCGCGAATAAGGCCTGAGATCTCTGGTCCACCATGCGTGACGCGATGTCGATAATCCACGTCCTAGAGATGGTTTGTCGCGTCAAGACGCGTCGTCGCACGCGACTGCGACAGCAAAGTCACATTAGTGTCGAGGGATGCGTGCATCGGATGTCGTAGCGGGGGACGAATGCGACACAAGATACGGTCATCGATGCCCGTGATTGCGGTTGTGCTGAACAAATGCGCGCGATAGAAGGTGGCAGGGTTGGTCGCAGCATGAGAGACGCCTTTGAGGGAAGGCTTGGCGACTAGTATGGCCGCTAGGCTCCTTTGGAGATAGCGCCCATCCACTTCGACACAAGCCTGCCCTCACAATGGGCATCAGACAAGATGACTATGTATCCAGACCTTACCAAGGTATTATATACACAACTATGCATTCAACAGATCTTGTAGATTCCCCTGCTCCTTCAATCACCCATCCCACCAACACCACCACCATCATCTACGCCCCTTCCTCCTCACTATCCGTGGACCGCTCACTATCCTCATCCCACAACTCCCGATCCACCTCCCCATGATGCCCCGCATAAGTGGGATACCGATGCCCCAAAAACTTCCTCCTCTTACACCTCGGACAATCAGCACAAGGATCATCGTCCTCGTCATCCGATACCAAAGTGTGATCCTGAATCCGATAAAACTTACCATCTTCAGGATCGTAAACACGCTTGCCTTCCGCCTCCTTCTTTTCTTCTGCTTCCTTCACATCACGGCCAAAGTTGAGAATGCATTGGGCGACGTGTGAGTATATGAATTTTTCCGGGGGCCAGTTTTTGTAGAGGTCGAGGGGATCGTAGTGGGCTCCGCTTCCGATGGAGAGGGTGAAGTCCTTGTTTTCTTTTGCAAGGCGTGCGAGGCAGACGTCGCCGCCGCGAGTTGCGATGTCAGCAGATGTTCTTGGGTCTCTGTCGAAGATACCGAGGGCGGTTTGGGGTTCTTCCTGGACTTCGAAGATGACTTTTTGGATCGCGTCGTGTGCTTTTCGCAAAGGAGATGCAAAGGCTTTGTCGTCTTTTGCTATGCAGCCCCAGTGCTCCTCGTCGGCGGCGGCGTCTTCCAGGATATAAATACCCATCCGTGGATCTTGGCTCCACTTGTTGTCCCAGGAGGGGTCTGTGGAGAGGGAGCGTACGAGGTGGTGCCAAACTTTTGCGCATTGGTCTTGCAGAGCTTGCCAGCTGAAGTAGAGGTCCATGGCATCGCCTTCAAGCCAGAGAATAAGGTCGCGGAGGAGGGCGGTGGGGCCGTTGTCGTTTGCGGAGTGCTCTTCGATGTATGGGCGCCAGCGACGGCTTGCTAGTGTCCACCATACCATGTCGCGCTCTCTGTTGAACTTTTTGGCTAGGCGAGCCAGCTCTGTTTCCGATCGAAGGGTGTTGTTGAGCTGTCTAACTTTATCTGTATTTGTGTATCGAACGTCAGTGTCTTTCTGACAAGATGCTCACGTTAAGCGTGTACGTACCGTCAACAGCTGCGTCGGTAGTTGCCCATCCAAAACTTCGCTCCAAGAAGATCGGGGCCAGGATGCTGGGTTCTTGTAACCAACGGCCGTCTCTTAGCTTCCGCATATCCTTCAGCGTTTTTGAGGTCTTCTTTCCTCGTGGCTCACGGGCTGCATCAGACGCAGTCCGCCCCACCATTAAATAGACCTTGCGAAGGGACTCACCGAGAGTCTTGGGGGCACCACCGAAGAAAAGCCTCGTTTCGTCTTGCTGGTGGATGAGGTACTCCATATCCGGCCATACAGGGCAATCAGGATGCAATAGCTTGGTAGCAACGTATAAGTGTGTCATCATACAAATCTGACCCAACGCGCGTTCTAGCTGGTAACCTGAGGTGTTGAGTTGCAGATAAGCGTCGTACATCAAGAGTCCACATCGAATCGGATTGGGCTTCAAGGTTTCGCATGGATCATCCGCGACTGCTTTCGTATAGGTAAGGTCCGTGGCCATGTCCTTTCGAACATCCGCTGCATGTCCAATAGTCGGGAAAGGTTGTATCCAGCTACGCTCCAGCGCCTCTTTCATGGCCACCTCCCGATCTACGCGCACATTCAGCTCATCGAACGGATCGTGCAGATGGTCTTTAGTTAGAATGTCTTGTATGTCGAGCAGTATTTGTATTCCAAACTACCCGTATATCAGTATGGTATGCGCTTTGTTTCTGGACAAGTACTTACAGTAGTCCAAATAGGGATCTGGCGATGTTTGAACATATGCGCCATACCGCGAGATACTTCGTCCATAGCTATTGTCTCGCCATGGCGCGAAGTAGTGTGTCGGAACATCCGGGCCAGTTCAAGCGTGCGGTAGGTATCTTTGTGGACGCCACCGACTGGATTAAAAGCAGATTTCGCAACGATGGGAATATCCGTTTTAGGCTTCTTCGAAATCCTAATCGCCTCAAGGTAGTACTTTAGGCCGGCGTAAACTGGCCACATACACCAGTAAACTTGTGAGCACGCATGAGAGCCTGGCATCATAAGGCCACTGGGAAACAGAAAGTCCATAAAATCGGATGGGCCGATGATGTCCGGATGCTGACTGATCAACAAAAGAGCTGGTAGTACTGCGAAGTATTAATGGCTGTGAGGTAAATGGCGAGACGTTCAGTCGATGACTTACCCCATACGGGAAAATTCTTCTGAGGGTACTTCTTTGGGCGTACAAGCGTTAGATCAAATTCAGACTCAGCGTGCCGCACCAAGTCGATAGCTGTGTTTGCGATGACCGAAGCGTTCACCAAGTCGACTTTGCCATCCTTGTATGAAAACCATACTTCTTGAACAATGTCGCGGAGCTCATGTATGTTGGTAATGAACGACTGGATAGCGAAGAAGAACTCGGATTCGATTTCCGACTCGTCTTGCTGGATTTCAACAGGGTTCACAGGAGGTAGCGATTCCATCGAGTCATCTGGTCTGGGGGCAGGCTCCTCCCTAAGCTCATCCTCAGACTCAGCCTCTTCAGCAGCGTTTTCGGGGTCCACCGAGAGACTGGAGAAAGTATTCTTCATCTCTCGCAGGGAGTCAACGTCGGACTTTTGACTTGGCTCCTTCCTTTGAGCACGAGGCACAGACTCCTTAACCAGCGGCTGAAGGATATCAGCAGCATTTCTAAGAATTTCGACGAAGTGAGCATGGGTCTGATTGCTCTCGTCTAGGACCGTGTCGCTATGCGATTGTTTGAACCAAGTTGCCGCCTTTTCTCGAGCCTGGATGGCACGATCGAACAGTTTGCTGAGCGCTCCAGGGACCTCGACCTTGGGGACTTTCTTCGCAATGGCTTCTGCCATGGGCACAAACTCTCCAACATTGATGCGATAGGTATCCGCAGGGGTATTCGCGGAGGCAGCAGCAGCTTTTTGGGCTTCTTTCCTCGCCTTGCCCTTGAGTCGTTTAGCTGGCTGCGGAGTTGACTGTGGAGGAGTTAGACAGCTACTTCGCTGGTAGCCCACTTTTTCGGCGGTTGCTGCTAGCCATCCCGCGATGTATTCTGGATATGTTAATTGAGGAAGGTCCAATTAGGCGGTCGACCAACCTGTGTCCTTCTTGTATTGCCTGTAATTCGACGAAAAGAATGAAGCCATGGTGTGACGGATGGAAATGGCCACCAATCGATTATGGATTGATACCTGATCTAGGCTGATGGAACAAGGTATTGGGCTAGAGAGATGAAGACCTGGCGGTTTAACAAGCTATGTAGAAACTACTGAAGAGACATCGGCGGATGAGTCGTAGAGCTCATGCGCCGCATTCCACCACAACAAAGTCAGCGCGATGGAGATTGTTTGCCTGGGGTTGATGCAGATGCAGATGCAGATGCAAACACCTGGAAGTCGCATTTTCGCCATTGTCACGGATGCGCAGGGCTTCCAGGTTCCCCGCCAGCTCAGACCATCGTGAAGAGCCAATGGGAAGGTGGCGCGAGATCCACTCGGACGCTTTCCGAGGGGATTGCCACTCTTGTGAGGGTGTTATCGAAGCAACACTGTAACGTGACATTTTGCACGTCTGGCAGAGCCTTTATCGAAGATATCGAAGATAATCGTGGGGACTGGATGTGAAGTGCTGGAAAGATAGCGCGGATGTGGCGTTATTGGAGATGCAGGAGGTTGTGGTGTTGCGAGATGGCAGGGGTGAGAGCCATGACGTGTCGGACGCGAGAAGAGCTCCCCGCGCGCTTTGAGCTCAGCGCATCGGTAAAGCTTCGCAACCACAATGGCTGACATGGCATCGCGAATCGCGTCAGTGAGGAGTTTGTTACCTGATCTCGAATCAGCGCTGCATTCATTTACTTCGTCTCCCGCCAAGTTCCGCGTCGTACGGACAGTCAACGACACGCCGACACAGCCCAAGACACTCTACATCCTCGACTCTTCCTTCAACCCGCCGTCAATTGCCCACCTTACCCTCGCGACATCGGCCCTGGAGCAGTCGACGCCCCTAGAGAAGAGCCCGTACCGGCTGTTACTGCTGTTCAGCACCCACAATGCAGACAAGGCACCGAGTCCGGCAAGCTTCGTGCAGCGCATCGCCCTCATGACCGTGTTTGCCGAGGATTTGTCGCGAAGCTTGAAGAGCGCGTCACCTTCGATGAATGATGACGTGTCCAACGTGTCGATAGACATTGGCCTAACCAAAGAACCATACTACAGTGACAAGTCGGTTGCCATAGCCGAGACCACACCACCATTCTACGCGTCGCGACCCATCCACATCCACCTCGTCGGCTATGACACCCTGATCCGCTTCTGCAACCCCAAATACTATCCCAAGTACGACCCACCGCTTTCAGCCCTCAAGCCCTTCTTCGATGCCGGCCACAAGCTGCGCGTGACCCAGCGACCGACGGACCCGAGCGACGAGTCGTCCAATGAATTTGGTACAACGGAGGAGCAGGAGAGATACCTGCAGGAGCTGAAAGATGGGAACCAGGAAAAGGCTGGCTTCGAGCCTGCCTGGGGCAACAACATCGATATGGTGCAAGCCGAGGAAGGCGTTGGTATAAGCTCTACCAGAGTGAGAAACGCAGCCAACGCGGGTGATTGGGACACAGTGGGCAAGTTGTGTACTGAAGGCGTCGCCGCTTGGATCAAAGACCAGGGCCTATACAGCGAGGATGCTAGCGGCAAAAAGATGATGGGTTGAAATACAACCACGTGCATGTCATGTGCGACAGTGATGCATATTCGAGTCTCTCAGACGCAACACCAGAGGGCATGCATATCGCGACCAAACGCCACTTCGGCTGCGTCAGACTTGTGTTGTATGTTTGGATAGCCACTGCATTGGGAAGTCGCCATGAACAGCATATGACACGATCCTTCCACACCGTATGAGGCCACAACATAGATGCAGCCGCGACTGCCTCATCTGTCCAGCATCTCACGCCATTATGTTTAGTCTTCGTCATCGAAACTACTTCCCCATACGCTAAAATGTCTTCTGCAACCATTGGCACCTCCACAAGCTCATGTTGGCATCGGAAAGCTGTCCTGTTTCCATCCCTCTTTCCCAGCTTCCGGCCTTGGGCAAGCACTCCACGTGCACTGACGCAGCCATCAACAAACCAGCAGCTTTCCATGTGCAGCCACCCACTCATCCTTCCTCCACCACCTCCCCATCATGGCGACCAAGCTGTGCTGTACGGCCGAGCAGGACGATCGTTCAGATTCGCCTGAGCTACCCAACGCCCGCGTCAGTCAGCCTACACCGGTGAACAGGCCACTCCTACCCAAAGATGCTAGCTCTCCCAATTCACGCTTCACGAGTGCCCGTTCGGAAGACCTCCATGAGCTGCATGAGATCTTCCACAATGCTCGCGACTCCAACGAAGACCGAGCCATGCCAATGCGAACGCTTCGTGCACGCTTCAGCCGTCCTTCGATGCATAGCATCCGCAGTCTACACAAGATGACGAGTATGCGTTCACTGATCAGACGCAAGTTTTCGAAGGAGCTCCCTAAGAAAACCCCAACCGTTTCATCACCACATTTGCAGCCGAGACCAAGGAACATTACTCCAGCTGCCGGCACTGTTGTCAAGCAGCTGAAAGATGGAACGAATCAGCAGCTTCAGATTACCAAAGATGACCTACGCAAGGATCTACTCAGCGACAAGAAGCCTGATGAGGGCGGTTATGATTCAGATGCTGAGGCACTTAACGAAATTGCAAACAACATCGGCAAGAAATCACCTATCAAGCGACCGAGCATCCACAGCGTCGACTGGACCACCACCACCGGGAGGTGAGATGTTGTGAGCCCTTCATCATGCCATACTGACAGTCACCAGCAAAACAACACCAGACTCCACAAGAAACGGCCGCACCAGCGGCGACCTCAACGACGACCTCCCTCCCTACAGTATCAACAAGCCACAGGCCGGTCCTTTCTCCCACCGGTTCAGCCAAGTATTCAGCACGCCCAATCTGCGATCGGATACACCTGGTGGAAAGGACAACAGAGTGAGACGCTCGCATTCAGCTACATCCATGGGCTTGCCGAAGCCTTCACCCCTCTCACCATTGCGACTACCAAGCCTTACCGACCACGACTCAGCTGGCATACCATGGTCTGAGATAATGCACAAGAGTCTCCGTCTTTCGCAGTTCCCTGTGCCTCCGCGCCATATCAGTCCACAGGCATCTATAACCACCCTCAACAATGACGGCCATAAGCGACACCAGAAACGAAGTAGCTCCGCTTCGGTATCGTCGTACCGAGCCCTTGGACCGACTGCTTCTCCTTCTGCTCGTCTCATTGAGATCCGCGTTCAACAGCCGACTTCTACTGCAACTCCAAGGCCGTCTACATCCATCAGAGGCACTCTCTGTGGAGACTCATCGCGTAAAGCACGAGGACAGGCACACAACAGCGAGGACAACGACGATGATGATAACCCACGTCGGTCTGTCCATCTTTATAGCATGCGCATCTCACATCATCTACGCTCCGGGTCTCTTCTCTCATGGGAGCAACTTGCCGATGCACCAGAGCTTCCGACTCCGCCTCGCGCATTTCGTGAACGCACTGTCTCAGACCAGAGCCGAACTTCCCCACGAAGCAAGCAACTAGCCCGCCATGACCGGCAAACATCGAGTTCAGGGTTTGCCAGCACAAAAGTTCCGACCAAATGGGGTAAAGTATTGCCGAACGATCTTGACACCCGAGCAGATGTTGCGTCTTCCATCTACTCGAGTCGGCCCCAAAGCCCACCCGACAGTTTTGGAGGATCGGTAGCAACTCTACCGCGCACCGATACTGAGAATCGCCCGGCCAGCATCTCGTCTGCCGACATACGACGGCCTCGACGTTCTGCTTCCTTCCCTACAGACAACGAAGACACACCAAGACCAGCAAAACGACATGGTCTTACCAATCTTGCGACGGTCACTGGTCATGCGATTGAGCCTACGCTTCTTGCACCGCCGGCACCATTAGCACGCAAGAACAGTGTTGCTGATACCAAGACCTCCAAATTTCGGGAAGAGTTCAGCCCATCTCCACCCAAGAAGAAGATGACACAGTCAGCATCTATCATCAAGTTCTTGAACCCCAAACGCCTGAGTCTGCGCAGTCAGAGTGAAGCGAATCTTCAGTCTGAAGCTTCTTCCTCCTCGGCCGTCGCACTCGCCGCTGTGGATGGTCCATCTGACACGCTGGAGCTCCCTGTCAATCATGGACGTCGTCAGTCACGGTCATTGATAAGCATGCAGGCTGAACAAGATGCACTCGGAAAGAACAAAGGCGCCAATCATGTATGGGATCGCGCTTTGCAAGCGCATCAAGACGAGAAAGCATCTCTCTATCTTCCCAAGAATAAGGACCTCGCTGTTCATGCGAGCCCTTTCCGCGAGCGCAGCGGCAGCGTTTCCGTGCGACGCATCAGTGTCGAAGGCCTGGATCCAGCTAGCCGAGCTGACGATGGTTCCAGCACGCGGGTATCGACATTAAGTCCCCACGCCGAAACACCTGGTGAAGAGCGCTCCGAGGGGCTGTTCAAGATGGTGTCTCGTCGCAGTGCTATGATAGGGCGTGATGATGTTAGCGTTGGACAAGAAGTGGCAAATGCATTTGAGCGGCAGGGCGACAGCACGGATGTCGTCGGGGCCTGGGGTCGTTATCCTTCGCACACGCGCCATGACCGTACCGCCTCTGCAGGGAAGGCTGATAACGTGCAGCCTCGCGACTTCGCGCTTGAGGCAGCGATCAAGTTTGCTTCAGCAACGGATGACGAGGACCTGATCGATCCCACAGCGAGAAGACCGTCCACCCCACTGCTGCCTGGCGAGAAGAAGAAAAAGAAGAAGGTTGGCAGTGGTCGTGTAGCGAAGAGCAACTCGATGACTTTCGGCAAGACTCTCATGAAGAATTACACCAAAATGTTCAGGAGTCAGAGCACAGAGTTCCGCAGGCATGGCAGAGGACACCGCAGTTCCATCGCATCGGGCGGCATTCTTGAGCACCCTGAGCTCGAGCTCCTGCCTGATGTATGGGCGGGTGAGGCTCACAGAGACGTTGACACGTACATCCCAGGTGATGAGCAGTCTGTGCTGAGGCAGGAAACCTTGAAGAAGACGACTAAATCCAGGAGCAATCTACGAGCGGAGGATTCCATGGCAACACTCCGTCCACGGCGCAATTCTTCTGCGCCCAATCTCAACGAGATGTCATTCGGCGATGGCGCAGCTGATGCACAGCACGCAAACGATCGAGCACGTGTCTGGTCTACCTACTACGAAAACTGCGTCGATGCATACCCCCGTCTGAGCATGGACACAAACCGAGTTCTCGAGGACTTTGGTCGTCCGAATCGGCACTCATTCGATAGCCGGCAGGTGTCCGTGCACTCGCGCACTTTGCCTACTCATCTGCGCAAACACACGCGCAACGCTAGTCAGATGAGTCAGATGAGCAATGGGAGCCGCGCCAGGAGCTTCGGCTCGCTGGGTCAAGATGACAGCGCTTTCGAGGAGCGGAGCTTGGTCAGCGTTAGACGAAGCACCATGGATCTGATTTCCAAGTTCAAACAGCAGGAGGCTACGGAGCATGAAAGGATCTTGTCCTTCAGCAGGATGGACAGTGGAAAAGCACGGGAAAGTGCGGCGGCTCAGTGAGGTGGGTCAAAATCGCGTCACGTCGTAATGTCTAATATTTGCTCCTCGAGTCCGCCAGTGCGACGAATGTATCGTTATTGTCAGCATAGGTCAGTCCGTAGCATTTACTAGTCATACTTGGTCATTTTCTCGTTGTGTTGTCATCGCCCTTGAGGCTGGTTGTGCAATGCTCGAATTTCCATTGGCCGCGTTTTTGCTCACCCAAGGCATGCACTCACGGGTATTAGAGCCGCGACCCACTTCCACTTCTGCAGCCAGTGGCAATGCCTCGATATCCAAAACATCTATCAATTCACAACAACGCAGTGGCTCGTGCGGCGAGGACCTTGGGCTAGTGATTTGTTCCCACGTTTGACGTGGGAAATATCTGCGGTTGGCTTTCGGGGCACCTGTCCGAGCACACTGCGCATTTCTCTACTGGGGAGTGCGAACTCTGGATACAGTCATTGCATCCAGTCAAGGCCGCTGGAAATTCTCACACTGTTTCTGTTTATAAGCCTGGATATATCCCGCTGTGAATCTATCTTCAGAGAGCTACCCATCCGCACACTGACTAAAGCACTAAGCCAACTACACACACTCGCTCGACCCACCCACCTCTAATATCACGCACCTGCTCGACTGATACATACGATCAACCAACTCACATTCGCGCTGTCATCACACACTCAGTTGACGATATACGGTCAACCCACATACATTCACGCCGTCATCACACACTTAACTGACTACGTATCGGCTCAACTACTACATACAGTCAGGCTATACATACAGTTGCCTACCACATACCCGCCTCACCACTACAAACGCGTCTGAACATCACACCCAGGCTCATACATCACGCTCGCGGTACAGTAGTCGATTCCCAAAACATACACGAGACTCCTACATGCCATGTCTTTCCAATCCCTAGCCACAACCCCTGCCATCCAGGCCATGAACGCCAACCTGTTGAGGAATCTGTGGTCTTATCGCGAGGTGCAGGACGGAGGGGTGGAGGGAGGGGTTGATGGAGAGGTTGATCAAGGAGAAGAGACGGAGAGTGCGTATGAGGAGGATGAAGATGTGGAGATGGAAGAGGAAGAGGAGGTGCAGGAAGAAGTTAATGCTTCACCGCCACCACCAGAAGTGGAAGTGGAAGTGGAAGTAGAGGTTGCAGCAAAGGAGAAGAAATCACCTAAAATACACATCCCAGTGAGGATTTGGAACGAGGTTGTTCCTGGAGGCAAGGTTAGAGGCAAGGTTAATGTACCAAGCGTACAAGCCGCTCAAGATCCCAAGGTGGATAGTTCGAAGCGCAAACGCGTTTCTCTTGTCTTACATCATGACATAGAGGCTAGTGGCGCCGAGGCGCAAGAGCAGGAAGCAGAAGCGCAAGTAGAAGAAAGAGGCCGCCGAAAGCGGACAAAGACGTTCAAAGCCTCTCAAAACGAAGAGATTTCAAGGGCGAAGACGAGCGGAGCTTCAAGGTCACGTGGACATGCGGCTTCGGCTTCGACGTCTAGACCCGCTTCTCGCACCGCTGCTGCTACCGCTACCGCTTCACGTTCACATGGAAGCGAAAGCGTCCTACTGTCAGCGTCTGCCCTCGCACTAGAAACCGCTGCCCGCACGCTGAAAAAACGCGCCGTTGCCTCCTCCTACCTCTCCTCATCCACGGAAGCATCACCGCCAACCACGCCGCCCATATCAACCACACCACCACCCAAAGAAGGCCCCCGCGCAGCATGGCACCGCCTGTTCCCGCACCTCCCCTCGCTCTCAGACTACTACCACATCGGCGAGTGGCGCGAACTAATGGTTTGGAAAGAAGCCAAAGGCTGGATTAAACGGGCCGCAGATGACCCTTGGGAGAAGCCGGTGTTCAGGAAACCGGGATGGAATAAGAGGGATGAGGAACATGAGAGGTTGTGGGAGGGATGTGAGAGGAGGATGGTGAGGGAGAGGGGGTGGACGTATGAGGGGAGGGTGAAGGGGGATGAGGGGATGGTTAGGGCGGCGGAGAGGGGTTGGGGTGTAGGAGGGTGGGAGGGGTGAGGGTTTGGATGGGGGAAGGAGCTATAGACTCAATACGCTGACTATGATGACGATACCGATGGTGGATGTACACCATACTACTATCATAAACCACGATGGCTCATCCAATGCTTCCTTTCTCCCTGGTATAGTCTTTTCTACTCTTTGCCTCCATCGAGTGAACCACCATGTATGCTCGTTCCTCGCATCCGTCCTTGAACCTTTTCGACTCATCCTGTAGCCATCTTCCACTTTGTGTCCTTCCATGTCGTCTTCGCTCTCGTTGCCACTGCTATCACCCTCCCAGTCATCCCTCTGTGCGTCGCTGAAACACCAAGCCTCTATCAGACTTCCGGGTTGGATCCGCGCGTTCCAGTCTCCGCTGCTGATTGGCATATCTTCCTTAACATCCCAGAGTGTGCGAACGACGATGCCATCGCGTGCCAGTTCGTGGAGCAGTGCGTTGAGACTGGTCCATTGACAATAAAGACGGTGATCGAGTAGTTTCGTTGTAGTGCTGTCTTCCAAATGGAAGGTCAGGGTGATTGGGGTCGAGTCCGTGGCTAGTTTTGCTCCGGGTCGTGATGAAGGTGATGACTGTCCGTCCTGTTGCCCCGGCGGACAAAGCCCAATGCCTGAGTCGATTCGAGGAAGTAGGGTTCGGACGTGTTTTGCCTTGCAGTCTCCCTCTCTCGATCCAGCGTCGACGAGACACCACAGTATCCATTTTATGCTTAGATGATGGGCCCAGTTGACGTAGAAGCTATAGTTCGATATGTGTCTCGTCACCGATTCGTTCATTCCCGTCCTGGAGTCCCCACTGGTGTCGGATCCTTGAGTTGTTGGTGTAACATCGCTCCTTCCGCTTGTGATATGCATTCGGTTTATGGAGAAATCGCGCGCTCATCTTCGAGTCTGGATTTGAGCGACCGTGTCTTCCATTCATAATCTCTAACATAGCGCTTGCCAGCTCCACTACCCGCATAACGGCCTTGGGTGAGTTTAGTTGAGCGACGGCATGTCTTCAACAAAGAGTCTCATTCGCCCTAACTATATCTCCGGGTATCTATCGCGCAAGTACCCAACAACACATGGGGAGGAGTACATGTGCTATGTACCCCACGATTTTCCCATATTGCGGCGAGTTGATCTGAGATTTAGAGTGGTTGACATGTAACACGAAACCCACGGGTCCAACATTATACAGACTATAAGTCTCGATGATGTTGGCATTGTCATACCAAACCCACCCAGTCTACATTTTTGCGATGATAGGCTTTGATGTTGTTAGATAAGTGACACAAAACCCACATTATCTACAACCGCCCCGTCTAAACAAAGGATGACTTCATCACACTCTTACGGACATGTAACACCCGCGGCACCGGAGAAGAAGAGGCAAGGCGGCCGAAGACAGCAGCGTTCTAGCCTCGAATTCCCTTTGCATCCTCGACCAAACATTCTTGCATATGTTGTGTTGATTCATATTAAAGGATATGACGTCATTTCTACATCCCAACTACATCGCTTCGTCTTCGTGCAAAAAAGCGACCGTGGAGCACGTCAACACTAAATCGTGCTACTATGTGAAATCAAACATCGAGGATATCTATCCATCCAAAAACGCCAATCGCTATACCCTAGATCATCAAAAAGAAACTCGTACAACCGAAAGATACCGTCTTCATCCCTACTCCTCTTGTCTCTCCTTGCCCTTGCCAAGCGGACTCATCCCCGCCCCACTCCCCAACCTCTTACTCCTAATACTCGTCTGCCTCGCCAAGCTCGCAGAACTCCCCTTCCCCCTAACCTTCAAACTCTTAATAGAATTCGACGGGCTCGGCCTCGGACTCATCCTCGGACTACCCCCTCTACTCCCACTGCTGCTCATCTGTTCAAACCTGCCCGCCAGATCCTTCACCCTCGTCGGCGACTCCTTCCCATTCCCATTCCCATTATCATCCCCAGCAACGCTTGGAGGAACCTCACTCAATATGCTCGCGCCATCAATATCCGCGTTGACGACGCGGAGTTTAGACTTGGGTACGGTAAACATGACTTGTACGACGCGACGTTCGACTGCGGCTTCGACGTCCCAGTCTGCTTCGCTGGCGGGGGTGCAGGGCCGTTCTCTGTCGTCTCCTCTGTCGTGTGAAGGTGGTACACCTAGTTGGTCTGGGGAGATGGGTGTACGCGGGGTAGGTAACCTCTCCTCACTATTGATAGTGACGAGGAGATTACTACCACGTTCGCGCCACTCTTGACGCGCGCGTTCACGCTCAAGTATGGCGATGTCTTCAGGCGCGCCCCAGTCGTCGCCTGCAGTGCGGCGCCACGCCGGGTCCTGTTCTTCTTCGAGCCAGTCCTGTTTGCCGCGGCGGTTGCGCCAGAAGCTTGCGTCGGAAGCGGCGCGTTGGGGCGTCGAGTTTGTAGTCGCAGTAGCGGGGAGGGATTTTCTGTTGATGGAGCGGGGAGAGGGGTCGACGGGGGAGGTAGGGTCGTCTCTGTAGGGCTCGTGGAATGTGGGTGCTGTTGTGAGGGAGCGCGTGCGTTCGGCACTTGAGACGGAACGTGTTAGTACTCTGCGGACGCTGCCTAGCCAGCTCATTCTGCGCTCTCTGGTTGCAGGACGAGGGGCGGATGATAGGTCTAGTGCGAAGGATGTTGCTGGTGTGGCTGTGGCTGCGCGACTGTTGCTGCGGTCTGAGTCCCGATGAGTGGTTGAACCAGATGAACTGGTGTCGGGCCTGGATCGCTCTGGATTTCCACCAAGAAGTACTTCGCCTTCTGCTTGTAGACGAGAAAACGATGATTGTGCGGTGCGGAAGGAGTCGACATCCTGCTCGCCTTGCAAGCTGCTAAAGGATTGCGTTCGCGGGTCCTCTGGTGAGTGGCGACCAGGCTTGTCATGAGTAGGACTTGTATCGGGCGTCTTGAATGGGTTGGCACGCATGGCCGTATTCAACATAGGACCCGAACGCATAGATGCACTGCGCCCAACGCCGCCATTAGATGAAGTCCATGAGAGCGTACTCCTCTCGCTGAGGTTCGAGCTTGTACGTTCCGAAGTAGACTTGTCAGGCGATAGTCTTCCAGCTGAATTGGTATTAACCTCATAGCTCTGGTGCTGAGGCGACGGGGATGCCGAATGAAGGGTGTTCCTGTTACGTCCAGGGGACTCCGTGAATGGATCCAAAACTGGAGCGTTATCAAGTATTGCCGACCCAGATCTTTGTCGTGTCTCTGTCATCTCCTGATGCCTGCCCGGTGTATTATTGTCGTGCGCTGACTCCTCATCAGGCTCCTCCTCCAACTCATCGATAGGATGTATGCTTCCTGGACCTCGGGGCCTGCCCATGGCGTACTGAGGTCTACCGCTCAAGTTGCGTCGCAATCCGCGCGTTGGACTTGGAACCTCGACTAGCAAGCCAGTTCTTTCCACGTCACCTCGATTAGTAGACTTCCATCCCTGTCCACCCTGTGTACCGGCTGGAAAGTAGTAAGGCCCGTTCTGATCGGCGATGTAGTCCAGAGCATCCGAGTTTCCGCCGCGGCCATCGAAGCTTTGAGGGTAGTCTTCGGCATTGTATCTGTGGGTAGTGTAGGAGATCTCTTGCAGTTGCTTTTCACGGAACTCCCTTCGCTTCTTCATACGCCTTGCATACCACATGTAGAGCGCGAACACTCCACATATCGCAGCCAAACCGATACCAACACCGACACCCAAGCCAGCCTTTTGTCCAGTCGTAGACAACAGGCCGCTACTGGCAGACTCTGACGGCGACTCTTTGACCGGGGGAGTATAATCCGAGATCCAGGTATTCGAGGTAACGTTGAGGAAGTAAGTTTGCGTGTTTGCTGCTGGCACGGTGTCTCTTCGCTGCGTGCCGGATGATGAAATCGAATAGCCTCCGGTAATCATCAGTACACCTCCTGGGAGCATGGCCGCTCCATGGCCATAGAGACCACCGTCAATCGGCAGTCCGGTACCAGTAGTAGATGGAACTACCCACTCCCAGTCACCAGCACCACCATAGCCATCTGCGACGCTCAGTATGGCGAACTGGGGGTATGCCGGTGTATTGATGTCGCCCACCCAACCTCCGACAACAATGATCTGCTGGCCATCCGGACTCAGCACAGCGGTATGACCGGATCGAGGATCGATCGAGGTGACGTCTGCTCGAATAGCTAGGTCGGTACGGGAGGTGTCAGGTTGATCGACGCCGATAAAGGTCCAGCCCTGTTCCGGAAGGGAGAAGAGCGCAATCTGTGACATGTTGATAAAGGCAGCACTGGTGTGACCTCCAATGAGCACGAAGTTTTGCTGTTGTATCTGCGTTCCATCGCTTCGGTCGGAGTACGTAGGCGAAAGACCAGTGATGGTGAATCCAGCTTCGGGTATAGGCGGTCCACGGCTAGATGAGACGTCGATGTCATAGTTGAGTGGCTTATCCGTGTCCTCCGAAGGTTGTACGGTGACCATGAAGTTGGAGTAGTTGGCCGCAGATTGCCAGTCGCTTGCAGTCTCGTTCTGATCAGGACACATGCCACCGAAGAAGTATGCGCCAGTATTCGCAGCCTTTCCTCCAACGATAGACGAGAAGGTCATGCCACCGCTGAGGTAGTTCGCGCCCATGATGGACGTGTGCGAACTGTCGACCACTGAAACATCCTGCTTGCTCCAACTGCCCTTGACGACATTCTCTGAGGTATCCGGTACAAAGCTCCACAACTCTCCACCACTCGCACCAAGAGTGCAGTCGCCAGTGTATACAGTCAGATTGCCGTCGTGGTCGAGAACCGGGGTGAAGGCGCGCGGGGCATTGTCGTCGAGGAAGGGCAGCGTAGCGTACAGTGTGTTGTAGGGCAGGTTCGACGCTTTGACCTGAGACGATAGGTCGATGGTGCTCAGTGCGAATTGCGTGGACGATTGCGACGACGGGCGGAAGACGTAAAGGGTGTCATTGTTTTGGAGGAGGCGTGTCGGGTTGTATGGCATCTGGGCTGCGACGGCAGACAGCAGTAGCGAAGTCGACAGGAGTGGTAGCCATTGCATCCGAAGTTCGATAGGCAGCCTTAGTGATGTCGACATAGCGGTGGTATGATGCGCGAGGACCTTCACCTCGAGTGCTGGAGATGACGTCCCATGAACCACGACTCTTGAGAATTGCGGGACAGGTAGTACGACGCAGGCGACAATACGGGTGGAGTTGGGGATGTGCAGATACAAGTCGGGTGGTGGGCTCAGATCTGCGGTTCATGCACGGGACCGTCAAGCGTCGAGGTGGCTGGTCTGTCAACAGAGGCCCAGCCCGCAACGCCCTCGACCCTGGCCAAAAGCCATCGACCAAGTTGCACAACGCGCTATTCTAGCGCTTGTATTTCGGTCAAAACGATCTGGAGGCGTTCATCGATCCAATCAGACACTGATATCATCGTCGGAAACGGAGCCGAACGCGTCTGGGCCTGATTTGCCCTGATTTACCCACGCCAAGCTGGTTAGTAAACAGGGTCGTTCGGGGCAACGGCTTTTCGTGGCGTTGCGCGCATCATAGCATAGCATGTGAAGATATAGCCCACCCATCGCCATCGGACTTGGATAACGGATGACTTCTTTTTTGAGGAATTCCCCCGTCGTCGGAGAAACTGTCGCGATCGCGATATCGTTGCGCGACATACCGCATGGCCGCTGGTATTGCGATGGAAGAGGGGAGGTTGGTAGAAGGTCGGTGGTATGACAGCATCATCGTCAGCACGAACGCGCGCAGCCCCCCACCTTCCAAGGTTGCGCCTACCGCTTCCACGCGTAAAAGTCGATGACACTACCTGCCCATCCGCTTTTGTTTCAGATACACGACATATCAGCTGAGATCTATTGCGTTTTCGGGCCTTTCGTTGTCGAGAAGGTTTTCGCGTGGTGGGGACGCGTCGACGTACTACTGTTACCTAAGCTTAACTTACATCCATCATCGCCGTGGTTGGAAAACGTGTTTAGGATACTTGCATTGCGATCATACAACAAAATCATGTAGCGGCATTGTACTTGCGATGAACCACTAGCAATCTCATCAAAGCAGTCATCGTCCTCGCTGCTTCTTGATATAACACGTCTGTTGGTGCTTATGCTATCAGTATTATAGGCGGGGCAAGCCGCTCACTGCGCCAAATCCAGAAAGCATTATAAAGGTCCTCGCAGTATTATAGAATATGAATAGAAACAACGAATTAAAATTAGATACGAAGAGTCTGCGCACACGGCGGTGTCGAAACATTAGGAGTACATAGCAGCTTCATTGTCTTTATGTCTCTTCTTGCTACTTCTCAGACACTACCTAAGCCGAAATCGACGTAGAAGTAGAAGTAGAACCTCGTAGCTTGGATTAATGCCTCACACCTCCTATCATACAACGGCAAAAGTAATGCCGCGGATGTCTATTCGCTCATCCCATGATGTACCACGAGGAGCAACATCGCAAAACCAGATCGCCGCTATCACTAACGACGAATGATCATTTATCGCATGTACTTCGCCTGACAAATGGCGGCATACAACGAGAAGGCGATGATAGGCGGAAGTCATCGTGAACAAAGACGCAAAGGCCTCAAACGGAGTTTCTAGTAGGCAAAAGCAGAGAAAAGATTATACACCCGAGCTAGCAGCAGGGAGCAGTAAGACCATCATCAGACATGTAGACAATGCATTCATCACGCGCATAGAACCCAGTTTGTAGAGCGACACTGACATATCTCCATTCAGCTCATCCAAGATCAAGATGAGATCGTCTACTCTACACCGACAGAGCTCTTGCTCCGCCACATGCCATCTCCCTGCGACAATCGTCGCACACGTAGTCCCCCAGAAAATCAAAACGCCAAAGCCAGCCCATTCGCTGCTTGTGATGAACGCCGATGTTGAGATGCGTCCATACACACACCTCTCTTCAATCCTTTTTGCACCGCCAAACGACCCATGATGCAGGTTGAACTTTTGGGTATCATAACTAGTCATTACACACATTACAAAGCGGCATGTTGATATGCTGCTTGAAGCGACTGCCTTGATGAAAGGCAGTCAAAGAGGATATGCTAAATAGCAAAGAGCCTAAGAAGAGTACTTCTCGCGGTAGAACTTGGCCGCGTTGACAAGGTTGACAAGCGCTGCCTTGGTCTCCTTCCACTGGCGGGTCTTGAGACCGCAGTCGGGGTTGACCCAGAGCTGCTCAGGCTTGAGGTAGGTGAGCATCTCGGCGAGACGGTCCTTGATCTCCTGCTCAGAGGGGATACGAGGGGAGTGGATGTCGTAGACACCGGGGCCAATGTGGCGGGGGTAGGCCTTGTCCTCGAAGACCTTGAGGAGCTTGGCGTCGCTCTTGCTGTTCTCGATGGAGAGGACATCAGCATCGAGCGCGGCAATGGCGTGGAAGAAGTCCTGGAACTCGGAGTAGCAGAAGTGGGAGTGGATCTGGGTAGAGTCCTGGACACCAGCGCAGGCGAGCTTGAACGAGTCGACAGCCCATGAGAGGTACTTCTCGCGCTCAGTGCCGGCACGGAGAGGAAGACCCTCACGAAGAGCGGGCTCGTCGACCTGGATGACGTAGATGCCAGCAGACTCAAGGTCAACAACCTCGTCGCGGAGAGCGAGAGCAAGTTGCTGGGCCTGAACAGACTGGTGGACATCGTCACGGGGGAAGGACCATCGGAGGCAGGTGATGGGTCCAGTAAGCATACCCTTCATGGGCTTCTTGGAGATGGAGGCGGCGTACTTGGACTCCTTGACGGTCATGGGGGCAGGGCGCGAGATGTCACCGACGATGATCGGGGGACGGACGCAGCGGGATCCGTAAGACTGGACCCAACCCTTGGTGGTGAAGGCATAACCGTCAAGGCGCTCACCGAAGTACTGCACCATGTCGTTACGCTCGGGCTCACCGTGGACGTAGACGTCAAGGCCAAGCTCATCCTGGATCTTGACGACCTCCTCAATCTCCTTCTCGATGAACTTCTCGTACTCCTCGGGTGTGATCTCACCCTTGGTGAACTTGTTACGCGAGATACGGATCTCCTTGGTCTGGGGGAAAGATCCGATGGTAGTGGTAGGGAACATGGGGAGGTTGAGGTGCTTCTTCTGCTGAGCGTAACGCTCGGGGAAGCCTGACTTGCGCTCGTGCTGCTCAGGGGTGACGCTGGCCTGGCGGTCCTTGACAGCCTTGTTGTTGGTGCGCTCAGATGAGGCGCGAGCCTGCATCGACTTGGCGTTGGCCTCAAGAGCCTCACGGACGGATGCTGGGCCGTCGTTGACAGCCTTGGCGATGACAACGACCTCGGAGACCTTCTGGCAAGCGAAGGAGAACCAGTCCTTGACCTCCTCGGGCAGCTTCTTCTCGCTGTCGAGAGAGTGGGGAGTGTGGAGAAGGGAGCTGGAGGTGGCAACGAGGACACGGTCCTTGCCGAGCTTCTGGACAGCAGTCTCAACAATCTCGATGGCGTTCTTGAAGTTGGTCTTCCAGATGTTGCGGCCGTCGACGACACCGACGGACAGAACCTGGTTGGAGCCAAGCTTGCCGATGACGCTCTCGAGCTGCTCAGGGTTCCTGACAAGGTCGATGTGGATACCAGCAACACCCTGGAGGCTGGGGAAGACCTCGAAGTTGTGGACGATGTCACCGAAGTAGGTGGCGAGGACAAGCTTGGGCAGACCGCTACCGACGAGCTTCTCGTATGCGGGCTTGAAGGCATCCTTGACCTTCTGGGGGAGGTCGTAGACGAGGACAGGCTCGTCAATCTGGACGTACTCGGCACCAGCCTCCTTCAGCTTCTGGAGGAGCTCGACGTATACCGGCAGCAGCTTCTCGAGAAGGGTGATGGGGTCGACGGACTGACCACGGTCGGCCTTGCCGAGAGCGAGGAAGGAGACAGGTCCGATGAGGACGGGGCGGGTGGTGATGCCAGCCTCCTTGGCCTCGAGGAACTCAGCGACGGGCTTGGGGTTCTCGGCAAGGGTGAAGGTCTGGTTGTCTTGGAGGGTGGGCTTGACGTAGTGGTAGTTTGAGTCGAACCACTTGACCATCTCCTGTAGTGGGGTTAGATGGTGTTGATAACTCCCGAACTTTCGGGACTTACCAGCGAGGGGACGTCGACACCGTCCTTCTGGTGGCCACGGCCCATGGCGAAGTACTCATCGAGCTTGTGCAGCGAGTGCTTGGAGTAGCGCTCTGGGATAGCCTAGTCCTGTTAGTCGACTGCAGCGGGTATTGGATGACGTGTGCTTACGTTGAAGAGCTGGATGTGGTCGAGGAGGTGGTCGTAGAAGGCGAAGTCGTTGCTGGGGATGACATCGACGCCGGCGTCCTTCTGGATCTTCCAGTGCTCCAACCGCAGACGCTTGCCCTCCTTGATCAGGTCGTCGCGCGAGAGCTTGTCGGCCCAGTAGGCCTCGTTGGCCTTCTTGAGCTCACGGTCCGCACCCATGCGGGGGAAACCGAGTACTGAAGAGTGTACCATTGTGATGTGATTGTCCAATGCGGACAACTGTGATAATTGGGGGGATGGGTAGGATGTGGTAGAGGGGAGGGGGAAGAGGGTGAGGGAGGAAGGTGGGATGTAGGAGGAAGAGTGGTAGCGGATGGTGTGCTTTATGTTTTTTGCTGGCGTATGCAGCAACGTCGCGGGGTTGGCGCCTGCGTGGCTCCGATTCGACGGTGCACTCACCGCCCTCAACTTTATTCTGCAACGGCGAGAACAATCCGCCGTTCGTCAGGGCTTCCCTCAATCTACGCAGTGTGGAGCGATTATCTTGGACTATCCTGCTGCTTTAGCGCTCCCATGCCCACAGCTATCGCGCACTAGCTCTGCTAATGCTAACTTTTCCCCAAAGCGACATCGGCGGAGGGGCGCTCGGAGCCTTGGCGGTGACGAGCTTGCGCAACTTCAAGCGTGTCCGGTGAGAATTCGGATGTTTCCACAGCACGGGGACGAGGCACCCTGTAAAGATTCACGCAGGAACGATCCCTTCTCGACTGGGTGTTGAGTTTTGGCCATGTCTAACACGTCGTCCATGACAGCATGAATCAGCTCCGCGCCAGCTCTTAGCGGGTTCTGCATCTCAACAGGCATCTTCTGGGTTAGCTCAGACCCTGAAGATCATCGACATCGGGACAATGCCATCAACTCGTCTCGAGCAGAACACCAAGGCGGCATGCGAGTCAGGTGCCATCGGTGGTTTGCACTGCAGCTCTTCTCACGATGGTCGGTAAATGTCCGAGCGAAGGGTTCACGACGAGGCGGCGGAACCACCGAGTACTTGCCTTATTTAGCTGTCTCCACAACCCCGCATCGTGTATAAAACCCCGCCATCAACAAGCCAAGTAGACGATAGCAAGCGCAACAACCCCCCGAGCCAGTGAAACATCCACGGATAATATTCACACGCATATCAAAATGGCTTCAAGACCGACTCACACCCGAACCGCCTCGACAAACCTGGCTGGTGGTTCAGGCCAGCGCGTGCTGGAGGGACGAAATGCCATCATCACAGGAGCATCTCGAGGTATTCCAGCCACATACCCAAACTACATCCCATTCTAACACCCCCAGGCATCGGCGTAGAAATCGCCCGCAACCTCGCCAGCAAAGGCTGCAACGTCTCCATAAACTACACCTCCGACTCCTCCTCCGAGACCGCCTCCTCCCTCGCCTCCGAACTCTCCGCCAAATACGGCATAAAAGCCATCAGCGTGCAAGCAAGCATGGGCTCTGAAAACGGCCCCGCCCACCTCGTCGAAGTAACAAAGAACAACTTCCAGCACCCCAAGACGGGCAAGTTCCAACTCGACATCATCATCAACAACGCGGGCGTCGCCGGAAACAACTACGTCGAGAATGTTGACTGTGAGGACTTTGCTAGGCAGTTCAATATCAATGTGCGGGGACCGCTGCTGTTGGTGAAGGCGGCGACGCAGTATTTGCCGAATGATCGATCTGGACGTATCGTCAACCTCAGCTCTGTGAGTTCGAGCTTGGGATACAAAGGCCAGTCTATCTACGGCGGTACAAAGGCGGCGCTGGAGAGCATGACGAGGACGTGGTCAAGGGAGTTGGCGGAGCGCTGCACGGTTAATGCGATCAACCCCGGTCCTGTTGCTACGGATATGTACTGGAGTAACGATGACGCGTTTATTGCGCAGAACAAGCCGTTTATTGAGAATACGCCTCTTGCGGCGCCAAGGAAGGGGATTGATCCGGAGAGGATATATGAGGCGAGCCAGGGTGCCGGTGGACGGCCGGGTTACAGTGAGGAGATTGGAGGTGTAGTGGGGATGCTGTGCTTGCCTGAGGCGGGGTGGACTACTGGGAGTGTGATATGTGCGAATGGCGGTATGAAATTCAGCTTTTAGACGCTGTCAGGATTAACAGCGGCACGAATGACGACAAGACGAACATGATGTCAGTAAGAACAATTCTTTGAAGTGTAATCTAGTCTACCGCACACGCGTACCACTTTGCCCTACTTCCCCCTTCCCACCCTCCCAAACCTCACTCTCAATAACCACACTCGACGTCTTCCTAATCCCCCCACCTCCATCTTCTCTCACGACAATCCCTCGCTCAGAATCCCGATCACATCTCCACCCGGCTCCCATCCTCTCCTCGCTTCCCACACTGACCCCATCATCTTCTACGCACTCATACCGCGCTGTCATCTTCGTCCGCACACCAATTCTCTCGAGCTCGGATTCATGCTGCAGGTCATCCGCGTCATGTCCTGCAGTACGACTTTGTTTGGTACCGCGACTCCGATTCCGACTACTGCGTAAAGTAGATTCGCCGATGAGGTGAGGGGCAACGTGGCGGAAGAAGAGGCGCATGGTGGGGAGGCAGCCGGTTATTATGACGAGGTTGGCTTCGATGAGGCTGGTAGGAGGGGTGTATTAGCGACGTAGACCTGATGAATGCAACGAAGCCTGCTTCGGAATTTGTGTAATGGGTCGTGAGATTGCGTGGAACTTACATCCAGATACCCGGCATCACGATCGCCCAGGTTTGGTCGATTGTTTGGAGCATGGGAAAGAGGAGGGCGAGGCGGACGCCGCTTGTTATACACGTTCTGTCGCTCCTGTCAGCTTTGTCCCCTCTCATCACTGGACCGCGCTCGTCTGGATTAGGTTCGTACTCACAGTGAGCCCACCCCAAAAATACATATCAACCCCATCTTCTGCGCCCGTGGCATCTGCAATCTAACCACCATCGGCACCGGCAGCACAAGCAACAAAACATCCGTGGCCATATTCAACACCGCCGTCGCCATGTAAAGAGGCGTCCTATCAATGCAGTTCCCCTCTGTGATGGTAACATCCCAGTTCCGTCAGAAAGGCGTGCACGCGAAGATGAGTGGGAAGACAAGGGCGATGTTGTAGCCGACGACGAGGAAAATGCTTGCGTAGACACATGATTTGAACCAGCGGAGGTGAGAGAGGCGGAGATAGAAGAGCAGGAGGGAGAGTTTGGCGCTGGCGAGGAAGGGGCAGTAGATTATGCTCGCTACGCTGATCAACTGTTGAGTGGTCAGTTGGGGTTGGCTTGGTGTTTTGATGGATTGGTGGTGCTTACATTCATGGTAGAGTTGACGCGGTGGCCAGTTAGTTCCCAGATGTGGACGCCGAGAGTGCCGCGGCCGTATTGGACTGCTGGGTGGTTAGATCGCGGATGGTGGGAGTGGGCCTTGCTAAACGCACAGAGAATGGGGACTTGTATTGCGATGGAGAAGCACTGTCGGGTTGATCGTTAGCACGATGTGTCGAGCTATCTATCTTCTTCAAGCTGCGATGCGACGCACCCAGGCTATGAGCAGCGCTACTGTAGACGTTGTTAGAAAGTGTATACAATGTTCGTAATCTGTCACGATCTTGACCAGAGCCGATGAACTTACTATCATCTGATGTAAAGTTCTTCGCCAACCTCGCCTTCGTGTAGACGCGTATAGCCATGAAGATTGCGGCGATGATCATGCCCAGGGTGCCAATCCAGAAGTTAGCAGCCTCGCCCGTTCTTTGGGGGTTATCGACATCGACGATGTATCCAGGCGGAGCTGGAAAGATGGGCTTGTTCATGTCCATGATGCAAAAATGTGGAGAAAGTGTGCGTCCCTGCTAATCGGCGAAGCAGTTGTTCGTGTCTATTTCAGTTCGAATTCTTGTCCCCATCATCTGGGTCATCGCAATCCGTCATTACCTGCTCTGGTCGACCAACATACTCAACATGTAACCATGTTCCATGTCACATGAAATCCTGCTATTGACGATGATGTTCAGTCATAGCGCGCAGGCAATGTCACTGTACACGCCGCATCGCTTAGGCAGTGAGGCTCACACATGCAGCAAGGGATTGGCCTGGAGTACTGCACCGCCAACCAAGAACTTGGTCAGTATACCTGTGCCACTCCACTGCATCGGCATCATAACTCTGCATGGCAATAACGGCTCAGATGTCTTCCTGTCTGGCGGAAGCTTGGGTTGAGCATAAGCATGCCAAGGATGTGGCGTTCGTTGAATTGGCCATCCCTTAGGCGTCGCATCCATCAGTGTGGTTGACCGAGGTCCGCGAAGCGTCTGTTGATGGTCGTTAAAGCGACTGTGCCTCGTTCAGCTCTCCGCGGTCCGCTCGTCAGGGTCGCGGATGATCCCCAAATTAACTGCTTGTGCCGAGCCGTGTGTAAAGTGATATCGAACCTATGGAGAAGCTTACCTTCATAGACCCCTGTAAGCCACCGTTTAGCGAACAAATCGACGGCATTGCCGCTTCGCTGCCGACGGGTGTATGGCCTTCGCGGCACAGGCCGAACGCCACTTGAGTCCAGTCCTGGAAACAATTTTGGCATCCTTCGAGCATCCAGCTTCATCTCATATGTCGAGTCATTGATGAGCAGGAATTGCGCATCCTTGTTGAGGTTAATCCCTCAAACTGTTGAGAGATACGAGCGAGTAGAAAAGCGTGCCACAGCCTGCGTCAAGGTTTCGGCCATCGAGTGTTCCTTGTGTTATCTCTTCACCTATTGGACTGAATATCATCATGACTCGCTTGTCCCTTACCCTACTTGCGGCAGCGGCTGTCGTCCCATTCGCACATGCTGACTATTGCGTGAGGCTGCTCCCTAGTTCCCTTCTATACGAAACGTCTGCTAACATCCACAGTGCTCCGCTCTTGCACTCACCTCCCTAAAGAGTCGGCTGCTCTACCCTGGTCAAGACGCGTATGAGACGCGGGAAGATTCCTACTTCGATCTCAAGCAGCAGGTTATCACACCCAACTGCATCGTTCAGCCCAAGACCGCCAAAGAAGTCGCCCTTGCTGTCAAGACCCTCACAGCTGCTAGTCGATTGAAGTCATGCAAGTTTGCGATTCGTAGTGGTGGACACACTCCATACGTTGGAGCCTCCAATATCGAGAACGGCGTAACACTCGACTTGCACTATCTCAGCACCGTTGAGTATGATGCTAAGAAGGCTTTGGTCAAAGTCGGTCCTGCGGCAACTTGGAACGACGTGTACGATACCCTGGAGCCACTGAACGCGATGACAAGTGGTGGACGCTCGTCCACAGTTGGCGTCGGCGGTCTTACGCTCGGCGGTGGAATCTCGTACTTCTCGCCGGGGCGGGGTCTGGTCTGCGACAACGTCATCGAGTTCGAGGTTGTTCTCGCTGATGGTCGTATCGTGACCGCATCCAAGACTTCGCATCCAGACCTCTTTGCTGTCCTCAAAGGCGGCAACAACAACTTCGGGATCGTCACTAGCTTCAAATTCGGCACCTTCGATTACGCCGGCATGTGGGGTGGTCTGGTTATCTACCCAGAGTCGACAATACAAGACCACTTCAAGGCCCTAATCAACTTCTCCAACAACATTGACAAGGAACCGAAGGGCTCAGCTATCGTCATGCCGGTGTATCAGAGCTCAGCGGGCGCCGATTTGATCTTGAACGCGTACGACTATGCCGAGCCGGAGTCGAGACCCGCGGCTTACGACGAGTTTTTGGCAATTCCTGGCAACATCTCGGACTCCACGGGTATCAGGAACATGTCATCGCTGGCTGCAGAACTCGCGGGTGCTACTACACACAGGTGAGCTAGCTGCCAGTATTGTTTATCAGACGCTGATCAAGGATGTAGTGTATACTTCGGCACGCTGACCTTCGCTAATGATCTTCGCGTGATGACCAAAGCCCATGAGATCTACATGGATGTGCTGTCCAACTTGAAGGCCAAGGCTACAGGTGACTGGCAGATCTATGTGCTCTATCAGCCCCTTCCGCCTTCGTACTGGAGGCAGAGCGCGTCCAAGGGCGGCAATATGCTGGGCTTGGAGCGATTTGGTGAACAGGTGCTTTGTTGTAAGTTCATCACGAAATTCTGTGAAGACTGGACGCTTATTAGTATCGGTAGTATACCAACCCTACATCTCTTGGCAAGGTGCTGAACAGGACGCGCTCTTTCAAGCCGCAGGCGCCGATCTCGTCAACGACATCCGCGAGTATGCCGAGAGCATCGGTGCCGACAACCCATACCTCTACCTGAACTACGCGGACAACACGCAAGATCCCCTCGCAAGCTATGGATCCGCTTCTGTGGAGAAAATGAAGGCTGCAGCAAAGAAGTATGACTCTTCAGGTGTATTCCAGAAGCTTGTGCCGGGTGGGTTCAAGATCTCGAAGGTTCAGTAGGTGATGGATATGTCTTCATAGAACGCATCGATAGCAATGAATGTATCGGTGTGATAACAGCAGAAACATATCGTTTCGGGAAGTGCGACTTCCGATGTGAGCGACGTGCATTCCGCTTTCGGATGGTGTTTCGGTGTACCAACGCCGCTATTGTACTTAAGTCCAAACAAAAGAGTCTTGCAATACCTGGTCGCGTGATACAGGAGGCGTTGCCACGGTAAAGGTGAGGATGTTGGATGAGACCTGTTGTTGACGCGCTGGCGTCATGAAGGCTGGCGTGGAGGAAGGCAGGGTGGCAGGCAGGCGTGAAAGCCAAATCTAAATTTCGCTTGGCGGGCCCACTTGATCGCGCTAGCCATATCTGATGACGCGCATCCACCGCGCGTGTTGGACCCCATCACGTCTTTTCTGAGTGAATGTCGCATCATGTGGCGTGATACGACTCTTTCACGTCATTGTTTGCCCTCTTTTAGGGGCCTCTGTTATCGCGAGGGCTGACTCGCTTTGGCTGCGCGTCGAGGCTTTCTCCAGTTTGTTTGACAAGACGCGTTCAGGGACGCGCCTCCAGTAGTTCGAGTTCAGAATATCGAAAACGGAGTTGACGCGCTCGTCTCAAGTTCACGTAATCCGCAGAAACGCTATTACATTATCTTCCACTACATCACAACACACGCGCGCTCATGCATCATCTGCAGATACTTCTCCTTAAACTGTCTCTGCAACACCACCCTCTGCTTCTCCAGCTCCGCCGCATGATTCGCCTGAGCTCGTAGCATATTCTCCCTAGCCGACACCTCACTCTCTTCAAACCGCTTCTTAGTATCCTCTATCAGCTGCGCCGCACTAACCTGTAAATTCTGCATTTCTTGCTGTTGCTTCGCGAGATTGTCTTGGTATTGCTTCTGCGCTGCTTCCAAGATCTCGCGGTCTTCTTTGTTGCTTTGGGCGCGTGCTTCCTTGAGGTCTTGTTCCAGCTCTTTTAGCTTCTTTTCGTAGTGTTTGATGAGTGTCTCTACGGACGATGCTAGAGCGCCTCCAGCGCCCGTGTCGACTAGTTCGAGGTTTTGGTCGACCATTTCGCGCTGTATGTCGAGTGTTACGGGCTTCTTTCGCTTCATCAGGTATTTGATGATCTTCAGCGCTGACGACTTTCCTTTCTCGTGGCGGAAGACGCAGCTTCCGTGGTCTATCATTCTTTTCCAGAGCTGAGGTTGTTGTTGTAGCTCTTTTTCTCGTTCGATTGCAGCATTGGGTGTGGCCATGTCCCACATTGTCGTCGCTAATACCACACTCGACAGCGGGCCATCACCGCACAATTTTTGGAACATCTTGATATTCTTAATTCCGCTACCGCCTACTCGCACATCTGAGATCCGTTGGAGGAAGATGATTCCAGCTAGTCGCAGTTTCTCCGTGTGCGCCTTGTTCAGCCAGAGCGCGACTTCGCGCAGGATTTCGGAATCGGACCGATAGGTGTCATCGAAACCAGGGGTATCGACGAGATAGACCTTCGTGCCATCCTCGAAAGTACAAGGTACGACTTGTACGGATACTGTGCCTATGATGACTCAGCCCACGATGAATAGGAAGTGGACTATAGCTCTCACATGAGTCTAGTCCATGCCCGACCTCGAGCTTGCGATCGGAGAAGAGGTTGACGAAAGTGGTCTTGCCGCAGCCAGTTATGCCCATCACTGCAATGATTATATCGTCGGGCCTTCGCAATGAAGTCAGCAAATAGTCGTCGGAACGTTGATAGGCTCGTACGTCAATTCTGGGAGAGGAGGTACCTCGCGATGAGGGCTGTCCACTCTGTTCGTCATACTTGTCGTTAGTTCTTCGCGAGTACTAATTGAGGGCAAAATAGTGTTGTATTGTAGTTATCGAAGTCATTCAAGTTGAGCGATGCAAGCTTCTCATGCTTGGAGTGGATACTGTAATTAATTGATTGATATTGGTTTTACGCCTATATGTAACCTCCTAGAGGGCATTCTAGCGGGCACCGCTAAGAAGTTACAGTAGTAGCACACTACCTCGTAGGCCTGTTCTAGGGTAAATTATATACATATTAAAGAGAAGAGAAAGGCCTCTAGGTGCCTCTCATGCCTGTTGTGTTTAGCGGCAATACTGCCTTTTAGTAGTGTTAAAGCAGCTTACTACTGTATTAGATAAGAATAAATAGAAAATAGCAAACGTAAATGTAAAATAATAAGAAAATAGTAAATAAAGGTAGGCGATAGCAGCTTTTAGGCTGCTAGTACTCTACTAAAAAATGCTAAAGAATTTAGCAGGTCTTAGTAAATTTAAATAAATTTATAGTGCAATCGCGCTACTATAGCAGTTTGTTACCTTAATAAAGAATATAAATTTGTTAAGCTAGCCTATTAATTCTTTAAGGTACTTAAGCCCCTCTTTCTGTGTGCTAGAGGAGGCATTAAGGCGTAGAGGCTAGTGTTAAAACTTTAACTAAGTTCTTCTGTAAAAGACAATATGTTTAGAGGTCTTAGCTCTGCTATAGATACATTCTAGAGTTGCATCTTTGTAGTTAAACCTTTAGTAATACTAGGCGAAGTCTCTATGTTTAGAGTAGATTATTAGAGCCTTAGCTAGCACGCGCTAAGGTAAAGTTAGTATAGTTAGTAGCTGTCTAGTAGCGTAGAATAGTTGCTATTGCAAGTACTAAGCAGACAGTTTACCTCTCTTAGTGTTCTACTAGCTTTAGTAGGCTTATTCTAGCAGGCTCTAACCTATTAATCTAATGCCTAAATACGTAGAGTTATTAGCTTAACTAACTAGTAGATGCAGGTCTTTAGCCTTGTTGTTTACTATTTAGTCTACTAATTTATTTCTAGAGATACTAGTGTGTCTAGGTACCTACTATACTCGCACGTTATAGGCATTTATAATACTGTATATCTATAAGAAAGTCTATTAGAATAATGCTAGTGCTTATTCTTAGATACTCTAAATAACAGAGGTACTATTAATACAAAGTATAATCTTCTAGTAGCTAGGTAGAGCAAGATAGACTGCGTATGTAAAACCTCTGTAGGCTCTAATTACTTCTGCGTTAAACACGTAAAAGAGAAGATACAATAAGCTCTAGCTAGTTGTTAATTTAGTCTAGCCTTAGTAAATAGCGTACCTATAGGTTACAGCTCTTTAACCTTTAATTTATTACTTAGAGCTATCTAAGAAGATAGTTACTATTATTAGGCTAAGAGCCTTCTACTATACTATAAAAGCGGCTATAGCTTTAGTTTTAGCCTAGCTAAGAGTAGAGTCTTCTCGCGAGCCTAGTAAGAAATACTAGGCATTAGTTAAAGTTAGCCTAGAGATAGTAGGTAAAAGCTAGGCTATCTGTTAGACTTTAGATTAAGAGCGTTAGTAACCTCTAGCACTTCTGCTCTATTAAATAGAGAGTAGCGTAATTCTATTCGCTAGTAGGTAGAAACTATCTACACTTAGTAGGTGCACTAATTGTTAAAGCTTAATCTCTTCTAGAGCTACTACTACTAATAGTATAGCAGCCTCTCTTAGTATAATAGTATTTAGTGTAGTTTGCTACGCTAGTAGTACAGCTCTTGTAGTAGTTATTATAGTGCAGTCTATTATAGCTAGGTACTACCTAATGCAGGTGCTAACTATAGGCTTACAGAAGGCCTTAACAATTTATAGGTTCTTTATTCTCTCTTTATACTAAGCTTTAGCTCTATAGAATAATAATAGTATAACGTAAGTTATAACTACTTTGCAAAGAGACGTAGTAGGTAGGCTATAGGTAGTATTTACAAGACTTTAAAGGTAGTAAGAGATCTTTTAAGCAACTACTACCTATTTAGTAATATAAGTTTTAAAGGTTAGCTTTCTATTAAACTAAACCTCTAGCTAGCGCAAAGCTGTCTAGCTACTATTTACTTTAGAGAGAATAGCGTAAATTTCTTAGTTATTAAGCTAGATAAGAGAGGAAAGCAGGCCTTGTTTTCTTGTTAGGTAAATTAGCTTAGTCTTCTTAGAGGCGAACGTAATTTTGTTTGCTACTCTCTATTTATTAATAGACTTTAAATTAGAAGCTAGTAACATAGTACTCTTGTCTAGAGAATAGGCAGTTCTATAGATATAGATATTATTAGTATACCTAAAGCGCAATTATTAGTTCTAGTTTAATAGTTTAGCTAGGTAGAGAGTATAAAGAACTAGCAATAGTAGTAATTCTTAGAGTATTCTACAGCGTATAGAGTAGGCTAGAGTAGTAGCGTTTTCTAGCCTTACGCAGATAGTTCTGTTAGATAAAAACTTTTAAATAAGCTTTCTAAGAATTAAAGGCTAGCTCTACTCTTTAAGTTATTAAAGAAACTAATTCTTAAGTAGTATATTAAATGCCTCTTAAACGTCTATAGTAGCTATAGACATATACTTATACCTAGACTAGGCTGTCTCTACGTTGTAGATAAAAGAGGTAACTAGGTCTATAGCTAAGCGCTTAGGTAGCGCACCTTTATACTATAAGCTAAGAATATTGTATGCTATAGCGATGTAGGCTATCTACCTCGCGATAATTTAGTTAAGACTCTTACCTATGTATAACGTAAGAGTAATAGGTCTTATTAAGTAGAGAGAGAACTTGTCTTTCTTTCTAATCTTTAGAATTATAGCTACCTTTGTGTTGCTCTATATATCTCTATAATAGGCCTTAGTAAAACATCTTTAGTAAATAGCGTGCATAAAGTGCTTAATATACAACTAGCATACTTTAAGTAATTAAATAGTAATTCTGTTAGGCCTAGAGAAGGTACTAGAGACGCTAATTATACTCTTTTTAACTTCTTCTATTAAAACGTAAGTGTTCTAGAGCAAACACTTATTAGGCAACTTATCTATAAGAGGCAGAGGCTTAGAGAGGTTATCTTCTGCTAAAAAGTAGTCTAGTATAGCCTTCTATAGAGCCTTAGCCTTCTCTAAAGGTATAGTAAAAGTTTAGCTATTAACAATTAGTAGAGTATCTATTTAGTTGTATATTATCTTATGCTATCTAACTAGCCTGTAAAGGTCTTAGTTAGAGGCATAGAAATTAATATAGTGTTGCTAGTACCCTCTCTTAGCCTTTCTAACTCTAGTAAGGAATACTCTAGTAGCGTTAGAGAGTAGCTCGCTGTTAGAGGCTTTGTTTCTAATATAGACTCTGTGCAAGGCCTAGCACTTATCTATCTACTAGGGCGCTAAGTAGCCTAATTTATAGGCTAGCTTGCTAGCAACTTTAATAGCGTTATTTATAGCTTTAGTAACGTTTACTATACTATTCTTAATTTGTTGTACTATTAGGTCGCAGCTAATAGGCCTAAGGCTAATAAGATTTAGTTTAACTAGCCTAGTAAACTAGAGTAAGTTGCAGTTAGAGACGCGATAGTAATACTATTCTAATACCTATTAGCCGCGGCTAGGTAGAATAGTTACTAGAGTATTATAGTTAGATTCTAAATACAGAGCAGCCTGCACTAAAGTTCTAGCAAAGAGAATGTTTAAAAAGAAAACGTTAATAATATGCCTAGCGCGATAAGTAGGCTCTCTAGGTTCTCTAATAAAAGAAAGGTTATTCTAACTAGCCTAGTAGGCGACCTCTAATCTACTATGCGTAGTAATAGACTCTAGCTTAAAGAGTTCGTAATAGGCGTTTAGGTTCTCTCTAATAAGACAATTAGAAGAGAGGGTTAAAGAGACTAAGTAGTGTAATGTTAAGTTATCTAGAGGTTGTTAGTAGAAATTTAGAATAGAGTACTTATTAACCTTAACCTACAAGAGGTCTCTACTAAGGCAAGACTAAATAATATTAGCTTTAAGGCTAGAGACTTTTTAGATATAGGTTAGAACCTGCAGGTAGTTACGTTTCTAGGTCTTAGAGTTGTTCTAGCTAATTACTAGAGAGAGTATATAGTAGCCTAGGTAAGTAGAAGTCTAGGTACTAGTTATAGTAAAAGGTTCTTAAATATAAATAATATTAATTTTAGCGTTCTAAGCAAGTTAAAGAGTAGAAATATAGTAGAGTAAGCTTCTAGCTACGTTAGACTAGTAGATTTAAAGCTAGCTATTATAGTTCTATAGGCAATTACTATTATTATTTAAAGGCTATCTTAATATAAGTTTAAATTAGTACTTATTTTAGTGTCTGTATATTCTGTTAAGAAAGAGTTAGTATGCTTAGAGTCTCTAGGCCTAAAGCTTTTAGTAGAAAGTTAGCAAAGGCTAAGGTCTTATGTTAGCGCCGCTAATTATTATAGCCTAGAAGATTCTAGTGCTTTAGACTCGCTTATTAATTTCTGCCTAGGCGCAGTGCCTGTAGAACAGCCTTTCTTATTAGCACTTGCTATAGCAGTGCTTTGTACTAGAGAACTAAGTATATTGTTAGTAGTAATATTAATAGGTGTTTCTTTAGAGGCGCCTATTAGCAGCGTTGTTGTAACTATAGTAGCTGCTAATATCGCGCGTTAACTAGACTACCTTATAGTTGTTAGCATTCTTTTTATAGAGTATACTATTTGCCTATTAACTTATAATAGAGCTGCTAGATAGTTAGAGTAGGTAGCCTTATAGAGGCTATAGCAGTTAGAGCACCTTAGTGTATTCTAGTAGCCTTTAATTAGTTCTTTGTATATAGCTATAAGCTTACTATATCTAGAATAGTAGGCTGCCTTTATGTAGTTTATAATCTTGCAATACTCTTAATAGCTAGAGTTGTACAGCGAAATAGGTAGGTTTTTTTAGATTTTCTTTAAATAATTGCTCTAGCTAAATAAGCAGAAAGCGCGAACTAGAGTAGAGAAAGAAATAATCTACGTAATTCTTCTGTCTTTCTAAAGGCTATGCTATAATAGTTAGACGCTTATAGGTTGCACTCTAGTCTATAAGAGTGCCTTATTGTAAACTTTAGTTAGGTAGGTAGAGATAAGGCTACCTATAATTAATCTATAGTAGCTATTAACGCCTTAGACTGTATAGTTAACCTAGCGCTTAGAAAGCCTAGCATCTTTGCTCTTAACTACTCTAATTATAAGTTTGCGCAGTTCTTAGTTTATAAGATAAGCTTTAACATCTTTATTATAGAGTGTAATAGCCTAACTAGTTTTTGTAGCCTTAGCCTAGAGTATATTAGATAGAGTAATTCTATTTCTAACAGCCTCTATAATAGCCTTACGTGTAGCAAATAGAGAGGCTTATTGCATACGTGCTACTAGCCTAAGAGTAATAAGAATATAATTATCTATAGGTAGTAGACAGGCTGCAAAGCGTAGTGCTAGCTTTGCTATTAGTGCTACTTTTGTCTTAGCAGCGCCTCTTTGCAGAGGTGTAGAATTTTTTAAAGTCTTTACTATATCCGCCTAGAAGTAGTAGAATAGGCTAGTAGAGGCCTTAGTGTTACTTCTAGAGGCTAGCGGAGAGTTAAACAACAAGTAAATAGCTTTTAGTACCTGTTTCTAGAGTTCTCTAGCAATAGAGAGCTAGGTAGAGTTAGTAAAATAATCTAGACAGCTGTTAACAGCTGCAGCTAAGTTCTAAATAATATTATAGCAAGTTTTAGTAGCCTTTTAGTCTACCTAAATGCGCTAGCGAATAGCGTCTAAGATAGCTTAGTGTCTTAATAGCGTGCTCTTACTAATAGAAGCTGTAGCGCGATTAAGTTTACGCTGTTATCTCTTATTAGAGGCACGTAAATTCCTGTAAGCTAGGCTCTTAGAGTTGTCTTGTTAAGTTTAGAGAGGCTGCACTAAGTGTAGCAAACTCTTAGGCGTAGCTACATTAGCTATTCTAAACTGTCTATGCGCAAGCGTAGATATTTAGTTAGCTAAGGTAGTTAGAGGCTGCTACTGTAGATTAATTAGTGCAAAAATATTAGTAAAAAGTTAGGGTCCTAGAATCCTGAAAAGTTAGTGTTCGGTGGAGTGGATACTGTAGCATAGCCGACAGGCGACAAGGCAACCGCTTTCTAAGAAACTATCCTGGGATAGGAACTACAGGTTCATGCATAGCCTCACATGACGCTAGCACCAGCCTTGCGCCTCGATGTGCGGCGTTGCCTTTGTATGCAAGCCCCCGGCTTAGTGATGTGGTGACAGCGCACCACGGCGGCTAATAGGCTAGCGAACGACGAACCAACGTCGTACCTGCCCCTCCATCGCAGAGTATCCATATTGCGGTTATCGCGCAGTCGTCCTTTGTGGTTCACCGGATAGTTCTCAGCTCCGCGATGCCCCCACGTTTTGACTTGCGCGCATCTCATCGCGGGGCAGTGCATGCAGCCCAAGTGTCATGACACAGCTTGTTTTACTGAAGGTTTATGCAGCCACGCGCTGAGTTGGTATAGACTGTGCCACACTAGATGATATCTGGAGACGAGAAGATCTGAATGTCTGAAAGTTCACGCGGATGCAGCTATGGAAACCCTACGTCATTGCAAGTCTAGCGATGGCTACACGATACATTCCTCATGGCTAAGCTTGCCATGGAGTGGAAGTATACTCGCCGTAGACTGATGGATACATGAGAGAAGATAATCGGATTTTAATTCAACCTGTCTCCTCTATCAACGGTAATTGGAATCGCCGGTCGGGCCAGTGTTATGTGAAGGGGTTCTGAGAACATGCTGGCCGTATGGCGGACCAGCAGAATGTGGAATTCTTCGCATCAGAGGCTGAGGCTGTGGTGGTGGAACACGCACCATCCCAGTAGGATCGCTGGACACATCGTGAGGCAAGACGTGATAGCAACTGTTATGTGCGTACGGGGCCACAGGCGTATACGAATGAGTGTGATACGGCGTATACATTGGAGACGCCGAGTCTTCCACATCGCTCTCATACTCGTTTTCTGATACATCGAGGGAGCCAGGCTCGTCGGTCTGTTGATCCTGGAGGTATTGCGGAGTAGTGGAGGACTGTTTTGGGTGATCATCCGAGGATGTGCGCTTGATATTCGGTCTACCACTCTGGAGACCCTTTGACCGGCTCCGCTTCCAGGCTTTTGAGCCAGTCTTCTTAGAGACCTTTGGATCTATGGGCATGGAGTCGGCTCGACGTGGTGGTGGTATGATATCTCCAGCGGGTCTTCCAGCCAAGAACTCTCGCATCCACGTAAGGACCTCTTTTGGCCGTCTCTCCTTTGTCTTCTCTCGCACATCTAGGTCTCGTTCTTTGGCTTCTGCTAATTCCTGCCTGGCCGCTTCGATTCGTTCGATACCTTCACGGTGTGCAAGGAGTCCTTCAACACGCTGCTCTTCTATCACTCTTTTCAGCCCTTGAACCTCATACTCAAGCTCGAAAATGCGCGCGGAGTTGTTCTCATGCACGGTCTCCTCCGCCTGGTCGTTGTGACCTATGCTACACGATGCCACCTGCTCATTTCTCATGTCTTCGAGTGTGACGGAAAGACTCTTTTGATCAATTGCGATGTTGTCGACCAGGCGAGTGAAGTCTTCAGCTTGCTCGAAGAACTCGCTTCTAAGGTCCTCGTCATCCTCAGCCTCCTCCGCACATTGCTCTAGCTCCCGCTTTTGAGTCTCGTACTTCTCGCGTGCATTGGCCAGTTCACCGTCTATAAATCTTCCTGCTGTCGTGTCTTCGAGTTTTGTTGCTACGCCTCGTCGCATCTCGCGCTGCAATTGCAGACTGACCGTTCTCCATCTATCTGCTAATGACTCGACAATCCGGATGCCGCTGTAGGTATCGCCTTGGTATTGCTCCATCCTAGCTCCACCTCTTATCATGTTTCCAAAGAACTCAGGTCTTTCCCCCATCATGTTTTCACGCATCGTTGCGGCATCATGCGCTTCCTTCGTCTTCAGCGAGTTCCACATCGTTGTGACAATCACAACGTCCTGAAAGTTTCGCTCGCCGCAGATCTTTTCAAATATCCGGAGGCTCTTGAGTGAAGATCCCGACATTCTCATGTCTGTTATCCGCTGAACATAGATCATTCCTCCGATCGGGATACTGTGCCCATAGCCATCGCAGTAGGTACAGATGAATGAAGCAATCTTTCGAAACACTGCTGCATATTCCAAATGAGTGTCGTCAAAGCCTGGCGTGTCAATCAAATACACTGTTTGGCCGTTGTTTCGCTGCAATGTCTGGAATACGACATCAGTGGTACCTTGAGATGATTAGGTCGATATTTCCATCATTCAAGACGAACATACATGACTTTAGCGAATGCCCGATATCTGCACTCTTCTGTGTGACTTGCGAGATGAATGTGCTTTTGCCAGCCCCAGTGAGGCCCATAACGAGAATGCCAATCGCTCTAGCGACAGATCAGACAACGAAACCGGACGGATGGTCAGTTCATACCGAGAAGAGGGCGCATTCTGGTTGAACCGCGTAACTGTAAGCGCTGTAGGAGGAAATGTGCTGGATGAACTTCCATATGAGCGGATCGGGTTCAGCGCATCGTGACTTCCCCTCCTAGTCGGCGAGATGTTGAGAGCGCTCATACTGCGCACATTACACTGATGTGGTTTTCGTAACAGGAATTTGCGTTACAATGAGGCAATGCGATGACAGTAGACGCAAGCGCATCCAAAGCTGCCAAGACGGGCAGGCTACAGTGCTGCCGACTCTAGCTGTGATGCTGATCTTAGCTGATGCGGCCTGCAGGCGGAATCGCGCACGGACAGTATCTAGGCGCAGAGGCGTACATGAGGATTGCCTGCAGCACAGCAGTTGCGGTAGCTTTGACGTGTACGTTGCTGATTGGTGGTTTCCATGCGACAGGCAGGTGGGCTGTACAACCTTGCTGCAGGATTGCATTCAGCCGCATCGAGAGCTGCTGCGGCGTAACAAGGCTATAGAAACGTGATTACTGGACAATATCCCGACCCAACCGTACACGTTGATTTGCGACTTGGTACAGTCACCCATCGTTCCACAATGGAAACCGTGAATCTTGAAGGCTCGAAGCCAGTTGAGTAGGTGGACTCCTGTGATACAATCGCAAAACTGACTTGGCCTGGCAGCCCCGATGACCTTTTCGTCGCAGTCATGGGCATGACTGGTGCTGGCAAATCTACCTTCATCGAACATTGTACCAATTCTCTAGAACGCCTTTCCGGACATGGACTGGCATCTTGTAGGCTTCTCGACAGCGCTGAAGCCTAAATGATTGTTGACACCAATGAATAGGTACAAGCCAGGTATCGATACACACCACTAGCGTACTCGGAAAAACGGTTCATCTGATAGACACGCCCGGCTTCAACGATAGTCGGCGATCCGATGGAGAGACACTACAAGAACTGGCATACTGGTTAGCAGCCGCTTACGAAAGAAGGATCAAACTCAGCGGAATCGTTTACCTTCATTGCATCACAAACAATCGCTTACAAGGGTCCGCGGTGCGTGCGCTGAGTGCCTTTAAGAGCATGTGTGGAGAAGACGCATTTTCTGGGGTGGTCGTGGCAACTACGATGTGGGATAGGGCTACCACAGATGAGCTCGTAAAGGCGGAATTGCGACACGAGGAACTCCGCGGGAAGATCCAGGATGTTATACACCACGGCGGTAAACTAGTCAGGCTATCAGCTGTAGATATAGATGCAGGAAAAATACTTCAACACATCGTGGGAAAAAGCAGGAGGCTAACACTGGCGTTCCAGCGAGAGTTGGTAGATGAGAACCAGCTCATCCATGAGACGCGGGCCGGTCAAGTCTTGTTTGAGGATCTAAAAGAATCGTTCGAGACATTACAAGCCAAGATTGACGATGCGCGTGGAAGATTAGCCAAGATGGCTCATAATTCCCGGAGAGACGAGTTGCACGAGCTTCAAGATGCCATCATCGAGATGGATGCGAACATGCGGTCCGTGGACGAAGACATGGAGCGTACGAAAGTAAACCTCCGCGACATCCGGATGGTATGGGACAAGAATCTTGCACGAGATGATAAAACGATTCTGGCGAGCGCGCAACTTATCGAGCGGCGATTGGAGACCGAGCGTCGTCAGCAGGAAGTCAGAAATGATGCCCAAACACCTTCAACCGACGACGGCTACGAAGCCTCAAGTGCAGGATTTTCTTCAGCAAGTACACTGCAAACCTCGCAAAGCTACATGTCGCTCAGGTTAGAACAGCTGGAGAAAGAACGCGACGCGCTTACGTATCAAATGGGCCAAAGACTGAATAGACGATACACGGCGGCGCATGGACGAGGGGCGACGAGGATAGGAGCCATAGGCGCTGGTCTAGCTGTAGCCCAGCTCGTCGTAGCAATGGCGTGCACGGTGATGTGAACAGCATGGGAAGTGTCAAGGAAGAAGGGAGCAAATGGGCTGCTCACACAGCGGCGAAATCGGGGACGCGCTTCACGCTAGTGCTGTTTTGGACAAGGCTCCACTTAGTTGGATCGCGCTTCGAGCTCGAAAACACCACGCAGCCTCCAACACCTTCCTCATTGATTCGAGCATCGCGTTGCTTTTCGAGACTGATTACACGATACCACGCGCAATACGATACGATGACAGAAGCGAGCGCTCTCAGTGGCGTCTGCGTCATCATGCACTTCGCGCCTCTCACGCGCCCTGCCCCTTCCCCACGCGATCAGTATGCTACACCTCTACCTCGCGAAGGCGCACGTTCTACCTGGCGTTATCGCGATCATGCGTAGAGCAAGATCGGCATTGATGAAAGCGATAATGCGTGGTCGATGTGTGAGGAAGCGTCTCTTTGGGCAGTAGATTCCCAGCACTACTACATTTTCCATTCACTCTACTAACCACACAATTGTCCGTGCATTTGCGTTTCATCGACAGAAGAGGAAAAACACTGGGCGACCTCACTAATTGTATGCACAATGGCTTACAGGTTCATACGACCGGATCTTCCTGTTTAACATCAAATCACAACCACTCAACTTAATTCACCCACAACATCCGAGTATGGCTCCAGTTGTACATGAGATCGATCCAGACGCGGATACAGTCATAATCTTACGATCACCGGGTGATGGTGAATACTTCGCTTGGTGGGATGATTCACCGTTCGACAACCTTGACATACTTGATCAACTCCCTTTCACCAGTCGCCTGCGAGGGCGTTCATCACGAAGGAGTCGGATTGGGTAATCCTTAATGTTCCTGAGGGATCTGTCCTTTACCTTGTCTCTTCGCGCCATCTCATGCTGGCCTCACCGGTCTTCAAAGCAGCGCTCTCACCTGGTACCTGGAGTGAGGGATGCAAGCAGGCCGACGGTCGCTACCATATCACAGCAGACGATTGGGAGGAGGAAGCATTTCTCCTCTTCATGAACATGCTACACCTACGCAGCCCTCAGATCCCGAAGACTGTGAGCCTCGAACTAATGGCGAAGCTGGGGATCCTCATCGACTATTACAACTGCGCCAGTGCGGTGGAATTCTTCACTGCGGTGTGGATGAACAAAATCTATGGTGATAAAATGGAGGGTGAATACTGCCGCGAATCGATACTGCTGCTTTGGGTTTTCTATCTCTTCGGGAGCAAAGATTGTGTCGCTCTCCTTGTTGAGATAATGACTTTCTACTGCAACGAGAGCAAACTGCGCACCTTGGGACTTCCCATACCCCAATCTTTGTCAGGTAAGTGGGCGATATAGTTCTGAGACACATGTAGTTTTCTAACTCGCGGTAGATGAGATCGAACATCGGCGACATGAGCTCATCAACAAGAAGCTGTCATATCTGCATTATAAACTGACAATGAACCCCAAGCCGAATGCACACCTGCCAGATAGATTGCGAGAGACACTGAGGCGAACTATCGGTGGGCAAAGACGTTCAAGCGGATATCCCTATCTCGAGGTCACTGTGGTGGCACTTGAAAGGGTCCTTCTTGACTACTCTCAAGAGCAAGTGGAGGCTATACTCGAACTCGAAGCCACTCGTATCGAGTGGTTCCGCGCAAACGGCTTCGAGCTCTGCTGGAACAATCACGAGCTGAGCTATGAGTAGAGGACACTAAGAATCAGGTACGAGGATGCTATGCGTCTCGCGGAGCTTTGGGAACAAAGCTATTTTTCACACATGTGGCTTATCGGCAGCATACACATCGGTACAATGTGCTGGAGGCTTCAGAATGGCAAGTCTCTGGAAGTAACGATGGAGTCAATGAAAGGCAACGACTGATATCTTGATATATGTCCCAGGGAGTTCGGTCCTCATAGGCGGGCCGTTCGCAATATTAATCTGGTGTTTATCCGCCCGATATTTGCGACGATCTCAGTATATCATACTTGCGACTTCTCTCATTTGCGACTTTCTCAGCTACGGTCCCTTCCAGGATGCAGGTGGCGGCGAAGATCATAGAAACCCAGATTGCTCGCAATTACCAAACAAGATCTCGAATGCAGGTGACATGCTCTAGAGACCAATACTACATTGTTACCGGAAGGTGCTCGTATGTGCCTTGCATGAACTGTGGCCGAGGCAGTGGTCCGGCTATAACGCCAACCCAAGTGGGCGGCCCTAGCCCGGTGCTAACGAGCGCGCACAGAACAAGATCCACACGTCACAACCTGTCACAACCACCCATGTGGGGTCATCGGTCATGTTATCGCAACGCCACGGCCAAAACAAGAAGGAGGTTATCCGGCACACAAGCCTTGTCAAGAGCCCCAGTCCGAGGCTTGTCTTTCTTAGCCCCTTGCTTGGACACTGTCGGTTCCATTCAACGCATCGCGTATGCGCACCACGACATGAGCGACAATCGCAATCTAAACTCCATGGGGTAGGTCGGTAATAACACGACTATCATGCAGGGACTGGAGTCGACCGTGGGTGCGGTATAAAACTACAATGCAGTCCGCTGTTCGTTGTCTCTTCATCCGCATTCGCTTCGGACTACCTTCGCTCAAGGAAACCGGTTGTGGCAAAGATGGCTCCTGTGCTTTCATTCATCGTTGGCTCGCTGTTGGCTGTTAGGGCTTTCGCCGAGCCGTTTGAGAAGCTCTTCGAAGTTCCTGAGGGTGAGCTTCATATTCTATCGAGCCATGAGCTATGCTAATGATCGACAGGATGGAAGCTTCAGGGCCCAGCATCTGATGCACACACGCTCAAGCTCCAGATCGCGCTCACGCAAGGCGATACCGCGGGCTTTGAGCAGACCGTCATGGACATCTCGACGCCTTCGAACCCAAAGTACGGCCAGCACTATGAGTCGCACGAGGAGATGAAGCGCATGCTTATGCCCAGCGAGGAGACTGTTTCGTCCGTCTCTTCGTGGCTCAAGTCTGCCGGTATCGAGAAGTTCGAGACCGATGCCGACTGGGTGACCTTCAGAACCACTGTCGGTGTTGCCAACGAGCTCCTCGGAACGAAGTTCTCTTGGTTCGTTAGCGAGGAGAGCACACCCCGCAAGGTTCTCCGCACCCTTGAGTACTCCGTCCCTGACGAGATTGCCGACCACATCAACCTCGTTCAGCCGACTACTCGCTTCGCCGCCATCCGTGCGAACCACGAGACTGAGCGTGAGATCTTCGGTATCCAGCTCGCTTCTTCCCCCAACATCACTGTCAACTGTGATGCATCCATCACCCCCCAGTGCCTGAAGCAGCTCTACAAGATCGACTACACTCCCGACCCCAAGAGTGGCAGCAAGGCAGCTTTCGCTTCCTACCTCGAGGAGTACGCTCGCTACAGCGACCTCGCCCTCTTCGAGAAGAACATCCTTCCCGAGGCTGTTGGCCAGAACTTCTCCGTCGTCCAGTTCAACGGTGGTCTGAACGACCAGAGCTCCAGCGACGACAGTGGCGAGGCCAACTTGGACTTGCAGTACATGCTCGGTCTGGCGCAGCCCCTGCCCGTCACCGAGTACAGCACCGGCGGCCGTGGCCCATGGGTCGCTGATCTCGACCAGCCGGACGAGGCCGACAGCGCCAACGAGCCCTACCTCGAGTTCCTCCAGAGCGTGCTCAAGCTCAAGCAGAAGGACCTTCCCCAGGTCATCTCCACCTCCTACGGTGAGAACGAGCAGAGCGTGCCCAAGTCATACGCTCTCAGCGTCTGCAACCTCTTCGCCCAGCTCGGTAGCCGTGGTGTCTCCGTCATCTTCTCCTCCGGTGACTCTGGTACCGGCTCTGCCTGCCTTTCCAACGACGGCAAGAACACGACCAAGTTCCAGCCCCAGGTAAGTTCTGACTGTACGGAGTGCATGTAAGACATATACTAATTTCGTACCAGTATCCCGCTGCCTGCCCGTTTGTCACCTCTGTTGGTTCTACTCGCTATCTCAACGAGACTGCTACTTTCTTCTCCTCCGGTGGCTTCTCCGACTACTGGAAGCGTCCCTCGTACCAGGACGATGCCGTGAAGGCATACTTCCACCAGCTCGGCCAGAAGAACAAGCCATACTTCAACCGCCACGGACGTGGATTCCCCGACGTCAGTGCTCAGGGCTTTGGCTACCGCGTCTACGACAAAGGCTCCCTCAAGGGCTACCAAGGAACGTCTTGCTCGGCCCCGGCATTCGGCGGTATCGTCGCTCTTCTCAACGACGCCCGCCTTCGTGCCAAGAAGCCCGCTCTCGGTTTCCTGAACCCCCTGCTGTACTCCAACCCCGATGCGCTTAACGACATCGTTCTCGGTGGTAGCACTGGATGCGATGGCCATGCCCGTTTCAACGGCAAGCCCAACGGCAGCCCGGTTATCCCGTATGCTAGCTGGAACGCTACTGCGGGATGGGACCCGGTTTCTGGTCTTGGCACACCGAACTTCCCCAAGCTGCTTAAGGCTGCTATGCCCGCTAGGTATAAGGCTTAGATGAGCGGATGTGGTGTTCTGAGGGAGATGCGATAGATATAGATTTGGATAAACTATAATTGAAGCATTGAAGAACAACTGCATTGACCAATCGTGAAACCTGGAACGATCCATGGATGCAAGCCCCGAGTGGACTGGTAATGTGAGCTACTCGCCCTGTCATGATGAGGGACATCACCGAACCCTTCAATGCAGGGTTGTGGCTTACCTCATTCTTTTTGCTACTCTGCGATGAACCTTGAAATCTGCAGGGTCGTTCGTTCATCGTATTGGTGTTCTCGTCGTAGAAGCACGTGCAAGGCTGGTGAGGGCAGGCGTGGTTACATAAGCGGGGCACGAGCCATCTCAGCCGCTGGATGACGTAGAAGCTTCGAGAAACATCGCGAAGCTTCACGCGTCTTCCTGACAAACCTCGAAGCATCACCAATCGTCGCGCATCGTCTACACTCTTCCAGTATCGTCCTTGTCTTACGGGATCTGCATTGCTCATCACCGCGCACGCAATCGACTGCTGCCTGCGACGCCTCCATAATGACTATAAATCCATGTCTTCCTGCTCTCCAAGAGCCCATCATCAATTCGAAAGACAAACACATCTACAGATCTACGATCTACAGCTACCCTTGAGCTTCACTACTCTACTACTCTATATTTCTCATCGACCAACAAGCCTCGCTTCTACCAAGTACCCCAGCAATGGCGTTCATCCTCACTCCACGAATGGCACCCACCTACGAGGCACAGCAGTGCAACCCCTTCGGCTTCTGCGCCCCGGTATCACGACCCGCCCACGGCTACCGCATCTCTCGTCCCCAGCCTCGCCGCCCACAATACTCACCCTACAACAACTTCTTCAGCCAGGTCGACGAGCTCCTGAGCGAGATCGACCGCGAGGCACAACGCGAGGCTCAGCGCAAGGCCCAGATCGAGGCCCACCGAGAGGCGTTACGCGAAGCTTACCGCCAGCGACAGCTACAGCGCAAGCGCGCACTTCGAGCCGACTTCCAGGTCAACCAGGTCGAGCAGGGATGGCAGGTGGATGGAGATATCCAGGGCTTCGAACAGGACAACATCAACATTGAGGTCATCGATGAGCACACACTGAAGATCGCTGGTAACACCCAGTGGCAATCCGAGAAGTCGCAATCTCAGCCACAGCTACCTCAGATCGAAGCCCAGGCCACACCTGCCCCCAGCATTGAGCACCCCACCACTACACAGTCAGAGCCAGAAGTCGACACCACCACCGAGACCGAGGCACCTACCACTCGCGCCGCTACACCCGAAAGCGACACCTCATCGCATAAGTCATACCAGCCCACCGTCGAAGACGACTTCGAAGACCTCGCCGCTGACTTCCCATCGTCTCGACCATCATCTCCCACCGAGCCTCGCGAGCCCAAAGGCAAGGAGAAGGCCGTCGATGAGTCCAACAACACTGAGACCGCCGTGGTAACCCAGCCACAGCCCGAGGTACCGGTCCAGCAACCCCAACAACAAACCCAAGAGCAGTCTCAGCAACAAGAACGCGTCCACGGATCTTTCGAGCGCACCTTCAGGTTCCCTGAACGCATCGATGTCGCTAATGTGAGCGCTAGCTTCAAGGATGGTGCGCTTAAGGTGACTGTGCCTAGGGCGCAGGTGATGCAGGTTAGGAGGATTGCTATCTTATAGTGGAGGACAGGGATAAGTGAGGAGGAGTAATGGCAGAAGAGGGCATAGTCGCAAGGCATGAAGATATGGACAGCATATGCATGGACTGAATCAGGAATGGGTTTGTAAGATATTTGCACACGGTGCTTAGACATCGGTTATGAATCAATGATTGTTTAATTCAAACTTCTTTCCCATATCTCTCGTGTTTCTGCTGTTGTACACTAATACTACTCATTTCATCCACCACCACCACACTCCCTTCCCCACCTCCCCTTCATCCCAGCCTCCCGTCATGCATGCTGAACTGACCTACAGCATCAAAGCAACAATCCCCAAAGCAGCAACTACAACACCACCGGCCTCGCCGGCGCCGATAGCAACAGCTCCACCCGTGGCAGTGGATGTTGCCTGCGTCTCTGTGCCGGTGGTCTTCGCCTCGGTCTTGGTGGCCTCGGATGACGCTGATGCTGACATGGAGGATGCCATGGAAGATGCAGCGGATGAAAGCGCCGATGATGCGGAGGCGACGGGGTTGCTGGGTAGGGTGTTAGTACTGGTGAAGAGGTGACTGGGTCGGGAAGGAATGGGGTTGGCGGTGGTGTTGTAGAACGTTTAAAGCTGGGGAGGAGGCTGGTGGTGTTGTGTGGTGCATTGAAAGTTACTCACGATTCCGCTGCAAGCGCGAAGCCGGCGAGGGCGGGGAGGATGATTGTGGAGAAACGCATAATGCTGTTTGGTGTTGAATGCCTTGGTATCGTGTTGTTGCAGGTTTGATGACGATTTCTTGGTATGGGTATCTTCGCAGGTGAACAAGAAAGAAAAACCTACCTGTACAGCTCAGTCACGGCTTTATGTACACTACACCTGTCATCACCACATCACACGAAACCCCTGAGTTTGCGTTGTACATCATTCCAACACGAAACGGTGATACCATACACCACCACTAGCATTTGGTGCGTATACCCTCTCATGTACCCAAGTAGGATTGTCTCGAGGTTCATAGGTACGTATCGAGGTACCAATTCCTATAGCCGTTTTGGTGGAACTCACTATGTGGTACAAAAGGTACTGTCATGGGGAAAGTATGTGAATTCGCAAGCTTTGTGGCGGGTGATACCATGGAGCCGGGTGTAAATGGATTTGTCCTACAATGTGCGGATGGTATACGCGTTTTAGGCTGCTGGTGCGATTAAAACACCTCAAAGCTATTGCAATCATCCCGCATACCAAAGTACAACTTCGATGCCTAGCCCGGAAAGAAGACTGCACCTTCCTCTTAATCAACAGTATCCTACTTTCCGCGAGGATGATGTTGTCCATTTTGTCGCGAGATGTTTTGTGGTAAAGATTTGCTGGGCTTCGCGCTCAAGCCTGAATTCTTTTCGTGAATAACTCCCAAAGCTGGACCGTGAACATTGTTTGATAGTCTTCGGGGCGTGTGCATGAGATTTCTCGTCTTGCGCCTGTACCCAGGTAGTGGTCAAGGATGGAGATGACCATTTCAGACACACCATGCCAAACTAGCATTGTCGACTTGCCAACCCATCAATATGCACACCCAAACTTACTCGCGAAAATACTTTAGGCTCGAGTGCAGATGCTGGAAGGGGAGGGCTGAAGATACCTGGAAGATCTTGGGGTAAGGGAGGCCGCCCGCCCGCGACGAAGGGCGCTTGACAAAATTGGGCTAGCGTCAATCTGGACAAGCGCCGGCGATCTCTCGCTCTTCGCCCGCGATATCCGACATGAGCTCCTGCCATCGCTCCCCGCCTCCCCTTCATCAACACAGTTCATGCAGCTCATGTATATCGAAGTTCGTGCCGAGAGAATGCCGGCCGTGTGTTCGCACAGGAGAGTCCTTCAGCTTGCCACTCGTGCTGCCTATGGAGGCGCGCCTCGTCACATCAGGCGACCAATCTTTGCAGGGCTGAGCGAGGGAGGCGCAGGAGACCTGACATTCAGCCGCGTTTCGTCAACCTCCCACTTCACTTTCTCTCCTGTACTACTCATCGATGATCTCACCTGAGCGACGTACACCAACACATGGCCATGAGCAGTTCGCCTATTTATCCGCATGAATTGAGAGGATGTACGATCCGCCTGCTTACTGTCGAGCCAGACGAGCCATCGGCCCCGCTACGATGCCAACTATCAGAAACATGTCTAGACACGAATCCAACCCCGTATCAAGCTCTATCATACTGTTGGGGCGCAAACCAAAATCCGGTTCAGATAACATGCAACTCGCATCCTCTCCAAGTAACACCAAACCTACATTCTGCCTTGCACGAGTACCGCCGCAGAGGAACTCAAGCGCTTCTCTGGGTCGACGCAATATGCATCAACCAATCCAACACTTCAGAACGAACGTCTCAGGTCCGTATGATGGATAAGATCTACACCGAAGCGGAGTGTGTGATCGTGTGGTTGGGCGAAGCGCAAGCGACCGATGAGATGGCGCTAGAGTTTCTGAAAGTGATCCATGCCTACCGTGATGTCCAGAATCCACATCTATCGACCGACCAAGTTGTCTTCAACTTGGATGCACGTCTAGCGCCAATAGTTCCACAGAAATGTTTTGATGCATTGGCTGCGTTTCTTCTACGACCGTGGTTTAGCCGTATATGGATGTACGTATCACATGAGCTATTTGAGGCCCGCGTATGGTTTCAAGTCCAGATTAACATCTCCGCAGTGTTCAAGAGGTTTTGCTCGCACCTCAGGTGTCAATCTGGTGTGGCCCAACTACCGCGAACGAAGATTTCCCGGTTCTTGAAGCAATCACGCGATTGACGGGCATGCCAAATTGTGCGATGAAACTCGAGAACGTCATGCAGGTATTCAAAGACAAAAATGTGAGACGGGCGGCCAGTCGTAGGCTCCCATGCGCGAGTATGTTGTTCTTGATCAAAACCTCACGAGAGAACGCAGCGAGTAGTACCCTGTATCTCCTCAAGAGAACTATCTTGTTTGATGCGGCGGATCGGCGAGACAAGATATTTGCCCTTGTTGGTCTAGCAAGCGACATCGACGAAAGCTTTGTAGACTACTCCAAAACTTACAAGGATGTTATGAAGGACCTGAACATCATGCTTCTAGAAGGCAAGATTGAGCCCACCATGGGTAGTGTGTTGGATGTGTGGTCGTCAATCACACGGAAAGAGGACGACGAGATCGCAGAGCCAAGCTGGGTAGCGGATATTTTCGAGCCGCAGAGTTGCGAGGGCTTGTACACGCCTATCATGGATGTATATCCCTCTAACGAGCCGCTTATTGAACGTAAACCAGAGCTTCGGTTTTTGGAGGTGGATGGACAGAAGGCAAGGTTCACTTTCGATCCAAGCTTTCATCTTCACTGACCTCTTCACTAGAGTCTCCGTATTCGCGGTGCTGCTTTCGATACGATTACTCACACGGCTCGGTTTCCGACGATCTTGCGCGAAGGCGGGTCAACGCCAATTGGCGCCTACAACGTACAAATCATATCTGCTTTTCGCGACTGGCTCCTGCGCGTGAAATCAATACTGAGAACGCAACGACTAGACATCACTGATGCTGACCGCATCTACCGACCCACTGGCGAGTCCCTTTACGATGCATTCTGGCGCACCCTATGCTGCAACCGCACATCCTTCAACGGGCTCAAGCCTCCTGCTGACGACAGCAGCTATAATGCGTATCTCATGCATCAAATCGTCCTGGAATTGTATCCCAAATACGTCAAAACAAAGATGTGGATCCTTGGCGTCGCTACAGCGTTCTCTCCTGCTGTGACGTACTGGTTCCGAGGCAGAAATTGGTTCTTGCGATACGCTTTACCGCTCGCCGTTCCCTTTATTGCTCTCTCGTGCAACGTTGCCTCGAGTCAGGTGTGGGATGCTTTCCAAGACCGTCTACATGTCAAACAAAGGGACTTCCAGGCTTGTCATATGGTTTTGTCGCAGGGGCGGCAGTTTGCTCTTACGAAACTGGGCTTGATCGGGTTGGTGCCGATTGCGGCCAGGCCAGGGGATAGTGTTGGCTTCTTCGCAGGGTGCAGAGTTCCGCATGCGTTGAGAAGACGCGGTGAAGGGTACGTTCTCGTCGGTGAATCGTATCTACATGGAATTATGGATGGCGAGGGGGAAATGCTTGAGACCGAAATGCTGACGATAGTATGAATCGACTTTTGCTTTGAGGACGCATGCTGGGGGGTTCACGATGGCGAATGTGGTGCAGAAACGCTCGAAATGTGATTACATTACATTATATTACTAGATTACATGAGATACTGGGTTTCAGTGTGTAACAGGATATGGGAAAGGGATGATGAAGCTCGGAGGAGCTATTGACATTTGAGGTAAGTCGATTAGACCTCAGAACACACATGCCACTCCCAACCTGTCTTCTTGCAGCAGTCAACGCGGTCGAAGTCCTTAGTCGACACGCTACCGGCTCCGGTAGTATCGAAAGTAATCTCCTGGCCTTCGTGGACATTGGTCGACCCGTACTGAGCGAAGACGACATTCTTGCCGGCACCCTCAACAGAGATGGTGCGTCTGTGATCAATCTGGCCCACAGTGTCGAAGACCTTGGTGGTGAGAATACCAGGCTTAGCCTCGTCGAACATGGCCGTAACGTGGAAGCGCTCATGACCCCACATAATAGTACCCGCAAACCAGGAGAAGTGGATCTTGCGAGCGCCAATGTCGCCATCGACACGGTAGAACATACCGTGTCTCCAGCCTCCGTAGATGTAGAATTGCTCCGCGAAAGCATTGAACACGTAATCTCCCACTGTGATGACACCCCCGGTAGTGATGCCGATCTGCGTGGAGGAGGTTTGGAAGATCTTGACGGCGAAAGGCAAGTTGAGGGTGAAGTACTCGTTGAAGTAGGGGCGGTCTGCGGGGCCGGGTACCATGGGCACGCCCTCTGATGGGTCGCCACCTGCGATCCTGGTGTATGAAGGGGCTGTTGGTCTGGGTGCGGGAACGTTGCAGGTGCTTTGGACGACAACGACGGTCTGAAAGTCCTTTGTCTCGGTCGCAAATGAGGTCGCGGCAGTAGTAGTGACGGTCTGAGTGGTAGTGGCGGTGCCGGTGGCGACCTGAGAGCAAGCTGCTGAGATCTTGCTGGTGGGCCAAGCTGCGATAGAAGCCGGTGCTACGAGACCACGCTTCTCAACGGCCCTGTTGAGCTCTGCTGCCATGGTATCGTTGAGCTTCGGGATGCTCGGGTCGTCCTCGTGCGAGAGAGTCTTGACGGCTACGATTGCGATCTCGTAAGGGTCGACAACGACGTCGTTGGTCACCTCGGTGCTGTTGTCCGCACGTCTAGCGTGTCTTCCGTTGAATTTCGCTGCAGTGACGATCGCGACTCCAGAGGTGGAGGTGCTTGTCACTGTCCTTGTGATTGTAGCGGTCTGGGGTGCTGGTGTGATAGTAGCAGTAGCGGTCGCAGTTGTAGTCGGCTGGGAGTAGCCAATGTAGCTGCTGCAGAACTCGTCGCCGCTTGACTTGAGGTAAGAGATGTCGCTGGGGCAGACAGGTACACCATCATCGCTCTCATCAGTGAAACCAAAGCTGTACTGGATAGTGTAATGGTCGTCGCCGCGGTATTGTCCATCGTTCGTTGCGAAGGAAGCATCCCACTCCTGAGTGTACATGGAGCAGTATTGACCCTGCGAAACACCGTTCTTGAGCAGAATGTAGGTGTTGAAGTAGCGGCACAACTGCGGCTTGCCATCGGCAGGTGGGTGTTCAGTTGCCCACTTATTCTGCTCCTTGCAGGCAGCTGCGCAGAGCTTGGCATCGAATGCGGGCTGGACGAAGAGCTTGTAACCCATGTAGGAGCCTTGTTTGTTGCAGTCGAGAGGAGAGTTGATCGCACTGTTCTTGAGCTCGACCTGCTTGTAGCCCTCAGCAGACTGTGTCGTGAGAGACGAGTAGCCGTTGCTTCCAGCGATGGCGACTTCAAACTGTTCTCGCCACTGTCCGTTGTTGTTGGCAGTGTCGGTGTAGACTGGTCCGCCCCAGAAAGAGCATTTGATGATGGCAACAGCTTCGGGGTCTCGGCAGTCAGGCCCTGGGTTTGCCGAAGGGTCGCGCTCAACATAGATGTTGAAACCGAGACACCCATCCTTGGAGTTACACTCAGATGCGCAGTGAGAGGGGTCGTAGGTCTCGACTACCTTGTAGCCAAGGTATCCGTAGGCACTGCTGGCACCCTGCAAGTTGGTGAAGGTGTTGAAGTATCCAGAAGGGGTGGAAGCACCCTTCGCTACAGAGGCAATTTTGGAGTCGGCGCGGAACTTGCTAGCAGACGACAGGTCGAAGCCGTAAGTGTTGGGGTTGCTGGGCTCAGGGTCGCAGGCTCCACGCCTCAGATGCTTCTTGACCTCCGGTACGGCCGAAGGCTCAGACACAGGCTTGACATCGAGAGGATCAGCGACGACCTCGGAGACGACATCAGCAATAGCCTCAGTTACTTCGAAAGGAACTGCTTGTTCCTTCAAGCCGGGAATGATGTTGATGACTGGGTCTATCTCTAGTTAGTATGATACCAGTGTTTCATCGGAAGAGATCATACCAGGCGTAGCATCAACTCCAGCGAAGTCGATGTCTTGAGCTCCGACCACGGCGAAGGCCGCAACGGCAGAGAAAACGTATGAATACCTCATTATTAAAGATAGTGGGTTGCTCGAGCGTAAAGAGTGACTGAGCGGGTGAGTGAATGAGTGAAGAGGCTGCTGTTGCTGCTGGCTATACTTCCTGTGCTTCTGTGGATGTTTATATGTTCATGATGAGGCCTTACAAGAGTTCGTCCTGACTACGATCCAAACGAATTTACGCCATGCAGGACGGAGTCGCCGCAGCTGAAGCATACAAACATCATGGCTGTCTCGAGGCGTAGCTGAGTGAATCGAGCAAAGTCGTGCCACATATCGAAATAGGCTGCTTGAGTACCACAAGAAGGTAAGTCCTGACGAGCCACTTGACTCGTTCAGTCCCAACCTCGCGTAGTTTTGGTGGTTCTCAAGCCACACATCGAGAAACATACCACTTCTGCTGCCGACGTTGAGGGGCGCCCTTAGATTCTCGATCTAGCCCTGCATCTTGCAGAGCCTCGCAGTCCAGAACATGCACGTGGGATGCCGTGCGCGCTGCCGGCTCGTGGGGGATGTGAGGATAGAAGCTCGCGTGAGAGCGAGACCCGCAATGCCCCTGGTGCGGGTGACACTAGCGTCGCCTTGGCACATCGTCTTGGCATACTTCAGCAATTCTCGTCGAAGCCGAACATCAAAACAATACCCGCAAATATCAAAGACATCTCAGTCAGCAGCGAAAGACAACCGGCCATCCCTTGCAATTGACGTCTTTGAACAGACAACGTCTAACACTGCAATTGCGGTACTAGCATGGGCAGCATGCACTCCCGAGGTCATTTAGGGCGCGACTCCGTGAAGGTGCAGCTAACTCAACACTCAATCATGAAGTCTGCTTTAGCTTCAACAGAAGCAATGGTACTACTTCGTATCCGACAGCTTTAGCTCTTGGCGTGATCTCCACGTACCCAAAAATCGATATCCGGCGGCGGCTCGCTAACGATCGTGGAAATTTGCCCCTGCCTCAAGGTTCCGTAGCTTGCGCAGGGTTCGGAAGTTCCTCCATCTCCTTACCTTCCCACCCAGCAACCCGTCAACAAACCTGGGGAGTCGCTCTACTGCCCTGCTCTTTGCTCTGGAGACCATCGTGACCTTGCGAATACCTCGCCCATGCGAACTTTCAGAAGGTTCCGGTGGTCCCGCTGCGCTCGTCTAAAGCAACATGCCCACCCACGAGCGATCAAGACCAGTCAGTCCGGTGTGAACAGCCGTGTGAAAGCGACGCCCCTCATCATATACTGTTCGCGCTTCTTCCAGGCCACCGTCTGATACCTGGGCGTTGTTCAATCGTGCGTCGCGATTCGCATCAGGACTGGCACTCCCATAGTATCCTCCCGAGGTCGACCGGCGACAAGATGGAAAGCCTGGTCGCCCTAAGTAGCCTACGAAGACCTCGCATAGCATCGCATCGACCATATATGGCTTTTCAAAAGTGTCATTCCTGTGTCCTGTTTCGGCGATCTTCGAGTGAAACGGCGCGCTAGAGCTAAAACTTCGGCCCGAGCACATCATAGCTGTTACAGAGACTCTGAAACTACTCATCAAAGGCAGGGCGATACTAAGAAAGCCATCAGCGCTTCGCATGTTCTGCATCAGGCCATTGAATGCGCATTATAGCGGAGCTGTCAACGTCTCGCCACAAGCTCACACTTTGTCTGAATCGTCACGGATAACGGCACCACTAGCAAGCATGCGCGGTGTGCTCAAGGTCGCTCAGTCTTTTCTTCAGACACGACACTGATCGTAGGGAGCCTCCTACTATCGGAATATTTGCATCGGCAACTGGCCAACTCAAAATCTACAGATTTCCTGCACGCGCTCAGACGACCTCTGGTAGCGCAAACGCACGATATGAAAGAGCTTTCTCACTATTGAATGCCGGCGGTTTATCAAAATTACCTAGGGTAAATCCCAATAAACGTCAGCTTGTCTATACACTAGTTGATAGTCGCTGTACTGTAAAGGAGGTACTGTTCACCCAGGGAATGTCATTTTACGTTTGGCTGTGGGCGGGTGATCAGCCTAAGCGTACAACGCCAGTCCTGTGCACCGGAACCAAACTTTCGTAAGACCAGGATTGGCCTGAGGCACGTCGCACACCAACGCAACTGGATTACACATGTGGAAATAGGTCGGTAGTACAAAGTTTTGCGATTCCAACAACTGACCTTGCGCAGACGATCGACGCGATAGCAGCGCATCAAGAGCTCTACACCTTCCTGGAGGGAGGCAGTGTTGCAATCTCTCCCAGGAATCCGGCATCACTTGCCACGCGTCGCCTTCAAGCGCGTCCACAGTAGCAACCTGTATACGACCTCCGCGGACTGAAGCTTCGTGTTTCGCGATGAATCCTCCGTCATACCTGCGCACTGCAGCATCCCACTCCACGCTTGTGCACCCAACACTGGAATTTTGACAAGCATCTTTGCGCAACTATCGCTTTGACATTGATTAACATCTTCTCCTGAAGCCGCCACTAGGGGGCGTAGCACGCGTCTGGATAGTACTATGGAGCGACCAACGTTTCGAACGACCTGTCAAAACATTGGCCGTGCCTGACTACTGGCTCCACGCTTGGCAACGCTCGAACTTCAATGCACACCATCTTCGCAGGAATCGCATTCATTCTTCTCAAACCGACAGTGAGGCTATTGACGCGTGGTGAGATCGCAATCCTGTGTCATGGTTGGCTCCCAATAGACGACGCATTGCCTACTGCTGCACCACGTCGAGTCCAGTAGCGCTCGGAAAAGATGATTCATCTTGACGACCAAGACAACCCTCATCACTTTTGAGTTGCTGTGGCGCGTAGTCAGACGACCCTCGTGATGTTTCTCGGTTCTAGCTCCATCGTGCTTTGACTCTCCAATCTCGCTACAACCGGCACACCAGTCGGAACGCACATCCCGCTAATGCATCAGCGCTTCCTGGCCTGGCGCGGTGCATGGATCCCAACTCCAACAACAGGCTCGTGCTGATCCAAGCAGACAACGTTCAGCCCAGGAGGACGGAACCATGATCTCTCTCAGGTGGGCACGGGAGCACGGGTCGCACAGGCGAATATGAAAATCGGGAGTGCCCACCTTACTCCTCCCATTTCAGTGATCAGATATAATGGCTTTCGAAAAGCACGTCGTTTCCTACAAACAGAGGTCATCTCTTGCCATTGTGCTTTCACCTCCCATTCCTTTGAGGCCCTTCTCTTCTATCACTGCTGTTAGTCACCCATACGCCATGTTCGACCACGACAAAGAGAAAGACTCCGGTCTGCCTTTCCATGAGCCTTCCACAGCTCCTCCCTCGGAAGACAGAAGAAAGCATCACTTCCTACGGACCGAGGCCACAGCCTTCCTGGGAGAGCTTATTGGCACCTTCATGTTCCTTTCCTTGGCCTTCACTGGTACTCAAATCGCGCTCAATGCTGCCGGCACCAACGACTTGACCGCAAGCTCGAATCCCATACCGGATGTGGGAAAGCTCTTGTACATCGCCTTCGCCTTCGGTATCTCTCTAGCCATCAACGTCGCCATCTTCGCCGACATCAGTGGTGGTAAATTCAACCCAGCAGTAAGTTTAGCCACGCAGCCTGTGTTCGTGTATTCCCGGCACTTGGGTAACACCATATGCGACATTGGGAACACATACAGCCATCATACACGTGCAGTGTAACAGACGCTAACCTACTTCTCCACAGGTCACTGCCGCCTTATGGCTCACACGAAAGATCCACTGGCACCGCGCACTCCAAACCATCATAGCGCAAATGATCGCCGCGATAGCCGCAGCAGGCTTCGTCTCCGGTCTTTTGCCTGGCGAACTCACCATCGACACCAAGCTTGACGCATCGATCTCGGTAACACGAGGCCTATTCCTAGAAGCTTTCGTCACCGCGCAACTGGTCTTGAGCATCCTCATGCTGGAAGCCGGATCAGCGAAACCAATGTACATCGGAATGTCGCTATTCATCGCCGAGATATGCAGTGTCTACTTCACCGGCGGCAGCTTGAACCCAGCACGCAGTTTTGGTCCCGCGGTCGTTGTTGGTTTTACTAGCTACCACTGGATATACTGGCTAGGGCCGATGTTGGGCGCAGCGGTAGCGAGTGGAGCTTATGCACTTATCAACTTTGTGCGGCGGGAGCAGATATAACACATCGCAGCAGGACGACGTAATGAACATGTTATCTTTCTCTTTGTTGGCTGGTACATCAGTTTGGGGTCGATGCAAGTCATCGGGGTTTGAGTCCCACGGGTGGGACGGACAATTTGGGCACAGCTTGCTCTCTCCTTTGTCACTTGACTTCTTGGACTATTCTCTAGCCAACGTGACGGCTCTGGTATCTCTTTATTAATTAATATGACATTTTGTTACCTTCTAAACTCGCCGCGATGTAGTTCTACACATGGTGAAGTAAAGAATACCTTGAAGAGATCTTAATGGAATGGCTACATACGGTGAAGTAGAAAATACTTTGAAGATATCTTGATGGAATGGTAGCAAAGTCCGACACTGCTCGCTCACTCTTGAGCTCATTCCATAGGTACCCATCACTTGGGGAAAGTATATGTACTATGTTCTCAGTTTCAAGTAGCTCTCTCTCCCCACAAGATATACAACCACCTACTCCAGTTGCTTTGAAATACTACTACTACTGCGTCTATTCCAGCCCATTCTGAACTCATTTACTTTGAACTACAATCGCTCAAAGTTACAGACGCGGACACCATATTATGGAGGATATAACGATGAACCAACAGCGCTCACCATTCTTACGTCTACCTGGGGAACTACGAAACGCCGTGTACACGTACATCTTCGGCATCAACGACATAGTAGTCGTTCGGCGACATCTACACAGCATCCATCCACATCAACCCACCATCGGTCAATGTATCCATGTCCTTGGGATCTGTCGCCAAATCCGGGCCGAAGCCGCACCATTTCTCTATTCCAAATCCAAGATATTAGTAGACGAGGTTGCGGATGTGAAAAGGCTCGCAACTCTCTCTGGTCACGAAGCCATAGTGCATATCATCATCCCTTGGAGAACGGCTTGGACGTTGGTGTTGATGAACAACAGATCTTCCGGACTTGCGGATTTGGGGTCGCAGCGCAATGCTATGTTTCATTCGTTCAAGGGGCTTAGGAAAGTGTCGATTACGCCCCAGTACCACGAGGTAGATTCGAGGGACGTGTTCCTGGCTATACGAGAGCCATTCAATGATCATGAGCTAGAAGTTGTTTGGTGGCAGGGGTCGACACACTGAGATGGATACGAGGGGGATTGAAGTGTGAGATTGAAGTATTTGAGTGATGCGCGGAGGTATACGACACATTGTATTGTATTCCAATAACCGAATGCTGTGGTCGCTCTTTCACTCACCTTCATCCAATCAGTTGGTCCAAGCTCGTCGGCTAGCGTGTTGAAGACCTTTCGATAACCTTTCAGCATCAGCTCTCACACTACCTTGCTTACGATACTCGCATTCAGTACACTCTTATATCGACAACGATGGAACGCGAAGCCATGTAAGCGATACTCCGCAACTATTGGAAGCAAAATCACTGACAGGACTACTAGCACTGCCAATAACCAGATGCAATCTCGCCTCCTCTGGCTTCCCGGCGAGATTCGAAACCGCATCTACAAGTTTGTGTTTATTGGGGAGAACACTACCCGGAATGACCTTCTCGAGACATGCAAGCAGATCAGGCACGAGGCTGGACCAATCTACTACTCTCACGTCACTCTTTCCTTCTTCGATTTCGCGGATATAAAGAACAGGGTGAAGAGAACAAACCCACAACTACTGTCGCGAGTGAGGTCGATCCGCACAAGCGCCAGACCAACGCAGGAAATGGCGTGGAGTATTTTCCTATCCACTAAATCACGGAGCAGCTACGTCAAACACGCGAGTTATTTACCGGAATTAAGATACTGGCACGTATACAGTTACGTCTACGGAGGAAAGAATCAGCAACATGTGGTGAAAGCGATTCATCAATTGATGGGTCGCGATGTGGAGGTCACGTTTGATACCTAGGTACCACGGAATAACTTCCAAGGGTTGTTCGGGTTGCACGGCTCTTTCGTGTTCTTCTATATGACCGTTCCGCTGTAGAAGGCCTGGCGGGGTATCATAGCCCGAAATAGCGGAGTGAGTGCGGAGGGCAGGCGAGGTAGCCACGTGCACTAGCGCCACCTTATACCATAGGTAACAACCACCCGGTCACACTTGACAATCTCTTTCTCTTTCCCACTCCAGTCACAACAAACAAACTCTCCGCCTGATTTCATTACTGCGCAAACTCATTCGTGAAGCGACAATGGATTTCGACAGCATGTAAGAGACAGCGACAGTAAAGTGTCGACTGCAAACTGACAAATTACAACAGCACCGCTGCGAACCAGCGCAACTCACCTCTTCTGCGCCTCCCGGCTGAGATACGAAACAAGATATATCTCTACGCCTTCGATGACAACAACGTATATCTCGCTCCGAATGTTATCCAACGCGACCTCCTAAGCCCCAAGATCTGGCCTTACCCGATGAGCTTAGCGCAAACCTGCACTCAGTGCCGTCACGAAGCCCTTCCCTACTTCTGGAAGAACACCATCTTCCACCTGATATACAAGAGGATGCACCATCTTGTACGCGATACGAGCCAGAGTATGCGTGATCAGATTGAGGTTGTCCGCCCCAGTTATGGTGTTTCTTGGGATCTCCAGAAAACCTCGCGTTGTTACGAAGGGGCGTTTGGTAGGGTACAGAAGGTCATCATAGTACATAGGCGGCCTCCGTGGCCCACGAGAATGATAAAAAGGACGTTAATTGAGGCCGTGAAGGAGAATTATGGGAGAGACGCTGAACTTTATGACGTTCACGGCAAACGCTATGTGGAGAACTGAGCACGGAAGCGCAGGAAAGACCTCTATCAGGCTCTTTCTAGATATTAAAGAGGTGCATCTAAGGGCTGACTATGCCCTCACGAGCTAAAAGTACATCTCATCACGCCGACTCAACATCAACAGTATACGTCCTATCATGATAAATCCTCTTATCGTTCATCGGCGCCGTGCTCTTATCCGACGCGCCATCGTGTATCCTCTCCCAAGCATCCTGATCGCGCCCATGATGCACAGCCGACAAGCTGAAGCCATGATCCGAGGGGCCATGGTAGCTGTCTCCTCCTCTTTGTCTGCGCGAGCGGCCGCCTGCGGTGATGGTCGTTGCGACGCGATGCTTGCTGTTTGGATCGGTGCTGTTGTCGCGTTCGTTCTGGAAGTAGTGGCGCAGCGCTGGGAGGGAGGAGGCGAAGCAGCCGATGCCTGTTTCGACGTTCGAGCAGAGGACGATGTGGGCGACCCAGAAGGGGAGGTTGGTTTGGGACTCGAATTTGTTGACGAAGGGGATGCGTATCATTGTGATGATTGATGCGCTGGTGTTGTCAGTGATCGCTCGTGCTGCTTTGGTGACTGAGGACTTACAGTGAGGCGAAGGATAGCAGCCCAAATGCTTGGAGCTTCGATTGTCTCTTCATTTGCGTATTCCATAGGATGATAGCCGGCACAACGACTAGGGCCATGTCGGTCAAGATTGTCGACACTGTCGCAGTGTGCGCGATGATGAGGAAGGTCTCCGCAGAAGCGCATTCTCCGTCCCCACTCATGATCAATGTCGGAGTCCCTGTAGATATTAGTTAGTCTTGTTCGACCCGTACATTGCAAACCTGGGATACTAACACAAAGCGCGCACCGGCTGGCAGTAAGCCAGCGTTCCAACAAAGGTAACGAGGAAAGAAGCCCACGTGACAGCGAGGAGAACCCAAACGGTAATTCTCATAGGCTTCTTGATCGATGCAATTCGCCTGATCGTGATGCACACGGAGGACTTGACAGTCGCAAGTGCAACAACGTATACCAAGATCCAGATGAGGTAGTACTTGATGGCTTCGGACTGCTGCCACGCATTGAGATCCTCGTTCATTCTACCGAGACCAGCGAGACAGCCGTAGATTGCCAGACCCGTAACGGGGATGTATGCGATCTTTGATGTTACGTTAGTATAGCACTGGTCAAATACCAGTAGTGATAACGTACCGTGCCAACAACCATGAACCCATCCTCCAAGCCGAATATCCTTTTCTTGATTCGAATATAAGTCCGCAACGCTACGGTAACGATAGAAAGGGCGAAGAAGATGGACGAGATGACGATGATAGCAAGCGGTAGACCATCTGGTGCAATCAGCCTCGCAGAAGGATCGACATCGTTCACGGGCGCCGCCATTGTGGGTTCAAGACGAATATGATCAGCAAAGCCCCAGAAAGAGTATGTGCCCACATCTCGAGGAACCTGCTATTACTTTATACGACTCCGCCGACATTGACCGCACCAGCTCACGCCCAGTTGAAGTGGATCATAACAAATAACCACCAAGGCCTTCGACTCACGCTGATGCACCCGTTCCTCTTTCGCGCCGTTACCATCATCACATTCCCTGCCCGGAAACGGTTGTGACAGCCGCGAACTCGACTCGCTGCAGGGTCTGGTGCGTCATCTTCGCACCGTGCCCAGGTGTAGCGGGAGGAAACATGCAGCCGTTCGGACCAAGACAACGAAAATCTTGCTAGAAAGGAGAGCTACGCGTGCTATGTAAGTAATCTGACACGTTTTGTATCCATACAGCGACGCCATGGCGATGGTACCGAAAAACTAGCGGAGCGATCTCCCGCGCCGGCGATCAGGATGCCGGGTCTAGATGGTGGCTAGTGACCGCTAGTCGTGTCTCGAGACGGGAACCTGACTTTCCAGGTCGAATCGAGAGGTTGAAGAGCAGGTGAACCGAGGGGAAGGTCCATTTTTCTGGATGTTGGTTTCGATCGTGGGTTCGGGGCGAGGAGTTGTTACGATGAAAGTCCACTTCATGGACGGAAGAAACCGAGCAGAAGCGCTACAGTCTACATTAGTATTAAACCAATGTTTCGATGATTCTCCGGCAACGTAGATATTTTGACCCAAGAATGCAAGTCTATCAGCCTAGAGTCACTGCTTCTATTGACGGCATGAAATACAGCCAGTGATGAGGTCATGGTTGTACATTGTCCTGTGATCAACCACTTGCGCGCGTATTGGTTCTCATTTACTTCCTTGTCGTATGGTAGTGATACATCTGAGTATCTCTAGTCTCTGACAGGGTTCGATCGCTTGACCCCAGAATGTGGCAGCTAGAACGCATCCATACCATGCCATGGAATGAAGCTTGTGTGGTGATGCTCACTGAGCGCTCATCCAATCATCGTATTTGTTGGAATCTGAATATTGAGGTGGCTGGAACCAGCCACCCTGAGGGTGTATAGGGGCGTTCCGCCCACTTGTCAGTAATTTATCAATCTTCATCTCATCCCATTTCAATAGTATGGAGTCCGGTTTGGCTCTATGCACTCCACCTCGATGCCCATGGCGCGGATACAGCGCAGTGCAGCCTCCACTTCTTCATCCGGCAAGTAATACACCAGACGGACTTTGCTTAACAGCGGAAAATTTGCCAGTGTGTTTGAGATCGGCACGGTGAAGTTGTACTGCTCTTGGTACAATATTCCCTGATCGACAACGAGGGACGTGATGCGAGCGCAGTTCGACGATCCCACAGCAGGTTCGAGTTCCCGTCGTGGAAATACAGAGGCAGCGTCGATAGTGCATTCGTTCCAGAATATGGTCGTAGCTTCGTGGCGAATCTGCTGACAGGTCGCGAGTACGTGAAGTGGGCTGTTGTTCCGGCGGTATATCAGGCCGCGTCTGTGAGGGTCTTTCACAATCATCTTGCAGTCGAAGAACGTGTACTCGTAAATGCGGTTGCGAATCTCTCCAGGAAGACGCAAGAGAGGCGAGTTGAGCTGGTTGCTGCGCGTGCTGACGTTGTTAGTAAAGATACATCCACGGGTCTTGCCTACTTACATCTCATTGGCGTCGCTGGGCGCGGATAGGCTCGCAAAGTCCTTCACGTCGGTGGCCATGTTGCGCTTGTAGAGGCTGGTCGCCGCCGTCGTGATGTTGAGGTGAGTCGACTGCGTGGAGTGAGAAAAGAGGTGAGAAGAGTAAACAAAGTATCAAGCAAATACCCTTTTGGTACTAGCTCGACGCTAGCCACCACGAACTTAGCAGGTGCCTCTCACCACTGCAGAAAGAGGCGATGGAGCTGTTGACATATTACTGGTAGACTCGTCTCAGTCTATGAGAAGGGCAGCGCCGTATGTAAGAGTCATGGTGTACGAAGTGAGTGAATGGTCACATCAAAGCACCAAACCAACAGCGACAACAACATACAAATATAACGTTCATTGATATGGAGAATCCGTAATCGTACTCCGCTAATGCTACATCCCATCCCATCGCTGAACATAATAGTAACAAATCAGTCTTGTTGAACATTCTATTACAACGTATAGTGTTGCCGCAGCGCCGTGAGCATGAAAGTGGTATCGTGAAAAGAGCAAAGAAGCCAGTTACGCCGAATGTAGATTGTCGTTCAGATGAAGCCTTTTGAACGCCTGGAAACCCGATGATAGGAAGAAGAACAAGGAAGAGGAGATGCTGTACGTGTTGGTGTGGGGTGTTATTGCGGAAGCGACTGATGACAGCCATGCGCCTCCTGCCCCTTATCCAGTTTCTCACCCGTCCGCATACTCGTAGGAACAGAAGCGTCTTTCTCAGCATTCGAAGTCACTTGTCGCGACTGCGAAACCTGATTCGCCATCACACTCCCATCAGCAGAAGCCGAGCGCTGCGACCCATCCTCTTGAACATAAGCAATCGGCCCCCAAATGCGCCAATGAAGCAGTATAATATGCGTAACCCGATTAGCGAGATCCGTCAACTTCGCCGTCTCAGGATGTAAATGCGCAAAAGCAAACGTATCGGCGATGTTAGGTCGAGACAATGACGGAAGAGGCGGCATGGAAGGAGATACAGAGACGAGGGCGTTAAAGAGTTCGATGGGCGAGGATGTGCTGTGGCGGTCGACGTTGGCGAGGATCTGGGGGAGGAGGGAAGCTTCGAGGCGGGATGCGTGCCAGGAAGATCTGCGCACGAATAGGGTGCGGAGGTGTTGGTTGGCTTCGGCCATGTGGTCGAAACTGCAGGAGGGGGTTTGGCCGGCGAGGTGCGAGGCCTGGCGGAGGATTTCTAGGGAGAGGGCTTCGGAGTTGAGCATCCATTGTTGGGGGCCGTGGCCGACGGCCTCGCCCATGATGGCGGAGAGGGCGGTGCGGAGTTGTTGGCCGATGGCAAGGGTCATGGAGCCTTGGTAGCCGAGCTGTCGGGCGAGTTGTGTGTACATCTCCATGCAGACCTCAAACATGACGAGATCGTCAACCTCAGCTTTGAGCGATGCTAGGCGATCATGGTCCAGGAAGAAGGTATCCGGGAAGTCGCTCCGCCCGTCTCGGCCGAATGTGATCGCTGTTACCGCGCGAGTGAAGACCTCTAGCTCGAAACATGGGCCAGCTCGGGGTCGTGGCGAGCACTGAGGACCGAATTCATCAACGGCGTCTGTGAACCAGATTTGTGCCGTGTTAATGTTGACTCTTGCCCTACCGTGGACAAGTCTGTCGAGATGGTAGTGCTTCTCAAAGTTGACGCTGTCCTCAATCAGGAGCGTCTTCAGATTCCGGATCTGGTGGTTCGCGACGTCCTACATGGGTTAGCTTGAGGACATATCACTTTCATCAGGTGACTTACGAGTTTCATGGCCTCCAGAATGCCGAACAGCTTCCTCAGACCTTCTACGATCTTTTCGAGGTTGCGGTCTGCCTCACCCAGTCTTGTGCAAGTGACCATCTCGTCGACTAGGATATCGCGCATCGGCGCGCAGTGCTCCTTGAGTAATTGCGCCATCCACTCCGACAACCGCCCCAGATCACACACTCCTCGCTCGATAGCTTGCATCAGCATGGGTACGTCGAGATGCTCGTCCACTCTGGAATGGTCGCGATCGGGAACCAGGCTCTTAAGAACATCGCGGACGTTCTGGAACAAAATCGGTATCCGCCGTTGCGCATATGGTGTAAAAGCTTCGACTTGGATCGGTGAAAGTGGTGGTGTGCCGTGGAACATGCGGTTGTATAGTACCAGTTCTGCGATCAACGCTCCCCAGTACTTGTCTGCTACTCTCTCCTTCTCTTGTCCCTTGACGCCATCGACGTTTGGTCTGAAGCTGAGGTCTCTGTCGAAGTTGACGTCATGCCGTAACTTGATGTTGGTGATGATGCTCTGAATGTCCAGCTCGCTCAACGACTGCTTGGTGACTGGCGGAAGATCTAATGCTTCGAGGAAGTTCTCTGCCAGCTCCTCGCCTGACTGCTCCACCCCTGTCTCTCCAGGCATCATAACTCGTAGATATCCTGCGAGCTCTTCTGGGATGGTAGAGTGATAAAGTGATAAGGTTCGTGCTGGACTTCCATCTCTTGATCTAACCTCGACAACCGCATGCCGTGGTCCTGACGCGGTCTCTTCCATCTGTCCATCCAAGCACGTCGTAGAGCTGTGCCATGACGTGGAAGCGCTTCTGTCGTCGACGTCCATGGCGGACCGTGAAGCAAAGCCAGGTCCGAAAGAGGAAGCTGTGTTGACAGGCTTGGTCGGCTGGGAACGCATCTCCTTCCGCCGACGGATGCTCCCGCAGTTCTGCTGCATGGTGGGCCGGGTTCTCATAAGATGACGTAGGTAGGGTGTACGACGGCGGTTGAAAGCGGGAAGGTGTCGAGCGCGCGAGTGTGCGTAATGGCGACGATGAAGCCTGGGGAAGCGAAGGCTCAAGAAAAGCGCATGGGGTTGCTACAAGCGCCAACTACCACTCGTTAGCTTACAAACTATCCAAGACAGAGCGGTTTGTAAGACACAAGCCAGAAACGTGTTCATAGGCTGTTTGACGCAGCGACGGGTGGCCGCTGGAACGAACGAGATAGCTCCCGAGTCAGACAAGCACGAAGACGCGGGATCGTGCTTAGCAAGTCGTACCTTTTTGCATGTGCCCTCGTTGGATACCAGATCAATAGGATCTCTTGTATGCCAGTCGAGGCTTATCTCATAGCAAGCAGGACAGAGTGGTCATTCGCGATGATGACAAAAACAGAAGAGTGACGATGCGAAGCGTGAAGAGACGGCTTCGTAGGAAAACCACTTTGCTGCAGAAGCAAAGTGCAACAGCGCGGAACGAGCAAAAAAACAGAGAGACAGACAGGAAGGGGTACTACTGGATGGAGTAGTAGTAGAGTTGCGACAGGGCGTGCGAGTGCTGCAAGGTGACGCTGCGGAAATCAAACAACGTTTGTGTCGTTGTGGGTGGTTGTGCAAGGTCGGAGGCTGAGGTTAGGTGCGAGCGGGTGCCCTTGCATTCTTGTTTAAAAGACGGGCACAGACCTGTGACTACGTCGTGGATTATGCTCTGACCATATCTTAAATGTGCAATCCAATACTTTGGGACGTGGGAGGCGATCGCCACAGAACGACCGACGGCGTTAGGGCGTTCCGTAGGGGACCTCGGGCGTGTCTGGTGAGCGTGAAGCTGCAACGCGTGTCATCCCAGCGGCGACTGCACACCGCTAGTCAGCAGCGACAGCAATTAACAGACCTCAGACGGTAAACGCGGAGCCGCAGTAGCGCTGTCTCGCTCGCCAGACACGGTATCCGACGATGTCGTGAGGGAGCAGAATGCAGCAGATGTGCAGGCCCAGCACGCCGAGACCGTGTGCAGCCACCCGTGATTGGCTGCAGCACCGGGGAGCGCATCACGGCCGCCTCACTTATTGAAAGTAGGGCGAGCATTTGGCATCCGCGCTGCTATCCGGGGGGATGAAAAGAAAATCCGGTCCCAGTCCTGTGTCGCTGTCCTCGACGCGACTGACCCAGTCTGACCGGACGCTGCATGCAGCACACATCCATGGACTGCGATGGCAAGCAGACGCGTCGCACGTCGTGTCCAGCTTCTAGACAGTCGACCCACCGACGTCAGTCGTGTTCCTGGCCCCTTCGATGCCATCATGAGTCGTCCACAAGTGCGATCGTCGGACGTCCTGGCGTGCGGGCGCGGGATCCAAAGGCGACTGAAACGCAACCGCTTCATCTAGCAGCCTTGCCGCTCCGACAAACTGCCGAGTGCCCAAGGACCGACTCGTTCAGAAGACCTGTCCGGTTCGTGTGTCGCAGATCGTGATGGGCAAAAGCAGAGCAGCCTCTCATGGTATGACAGATAAGCGACGGCTGGTGACGGGCGGACAACGGAGGGGCTGCTAGTAAGGAGGGCCCTGGGTGTGGAGAGGGCTGGTCGTATATCACATCGCGGGTGTGAGGCGATCTATACCGCGTGCAGCGAGTCTGGGTGGGACCAAGAGCATCTAGAAAAACGGGAGCATGGAGGGCCCCATTTATCTATAATATAGTAGGGCTGGAGACGCCCGTGTGGTTCTGAGGCAGAACCGCGCCTGCTGCTGCGCTTAGGAAGTCGCGATGTCACACGACGCACTCTCGTTGGGTCGGACTAATTATCCCTCTCGCCCGGCGCACGCTGAGTGGTTGTCGCTCTGATGGTCAAAGGACTTGAACATGTTCGCAGACATCCTCCGCCCGTCGTGTGGTGTTTTGTTGATAATGCAGGTCCCGACGTAAGCGCAAGGAAGGCTCGTTGGTAGTGTAGTATCCTGGAAGATCATTTCGCCATCGTCAGGCACCACTCCAAAGTGCCGAACAGCCATCATGCCTCACTTCGACTCTACATCCCGGTCCAGTCACGTCGACACGTAAACCTCCCAAACCCCGCGTTGCGTTGCGATTATGAGGGAAAAAGTTTCTCAACAGCGACAACGTGTCGTCTTGCGTCAGCTTCACTACGACAACACAGTGATTAGAAACGACGAAGCAAGCCACTTCATGGGGTATTCATGGGATATCCACGGACATGTTCCTCGTTATGACCTCGTTCTTGGTCATCTTTGAAGAGTTTTCAGTTTGACAAAACATGTCAAAACTAGGTGTATTGCGATCATCCCGTCCCCAATGGACGACCCCAATAACGAGCACGAGATACGATCACGCCATAGTCTGGATCAGGTGTGCACATTCTTCTTTCATGCGTCTCTGGGTGTTTCCTGCTTCAATAACCAGCGCGAAACATGATCATGCCCCAGATTTGAGTCAACGGCGCACACTTTTCCTTCGTCATCTCCCAAAAGTTGCCACTTCAGTGATCAGTGCGAGACAAGACTGAGCTCGGTATGAGTCAACGACGCGTACCATACTACTTTTCGTTCGAGAATCTTTCCACACGTAGGATCTATCATCCACCCCAACCCAAGACTTTTCCCGTCTTCTGCTTCTGTCAATCTACCCGCCCTATCGCATCTTCCTCGTCCACTCCGCCTCATTCCTTCTCACTCCCCCTCCAATCCTCCTTCCTAATCCACCAACTTCATCCATCTCTCTTACCCCTCCCACCTAACAAACCTCCCCCTCCCACCATCCCCCCTCCCTCCCATTTCTCTCTCCCTCTCCCTCCTCACCCTAACCCTCTCCTCCCTCACCCCCTCCCTCCCACACTGCCTACACCAGCTACACTCGCCCTCAACCCACATCGTCTGGCTCAGCCTCGCGCCCACGGGACACGCTCTGACGGGATTGAGCGAGCGAGCGTAGGGACACAGGCGGATGTATGGAGACGAGGGGGCTGGAGGACAGGCGCAATGAGGGTGAGTTGTGAAGGTTATGATACACATGTGAGGCTACACACTCGTTGGGTGTTGGCCTGGGGTTGGGGGTAGGGTGTTGTTGGTGATTATTGGGGTGTGTTGGTACGTGATACTTGGTAGGTATGGTGATATGTTGGTGCTCGAATATACGCATGTACCACCTCTCCCTCAAAACCAGAACACCGTATCGACCGTGCTGTGCGTGATGACTCCTCCTTCTCCGTCCGTCCGTCGTAGATAAGATGGGAATCCAATCTTGGGGTTAGCGTATGCCACTTTCACTCAAGTCGGGTACATATCTTCTCCATGTATACATGAACATAGCAATCCATCGTTCTTTCAACACTGCCACAATACTTCACTTCAATCAAAGATACGCGAAAGAACAAGCCAACGATTGTCTGGTGTAACAAGCACAGCACACCACTCGTTTGGCCAGTTCCCAATCATTGTCGTTTGACCCCAACAACGACAGCGACAGCAAAGCAGGCATTGCGACTTCGCCGTTCATCGGCATCGTCGGAAGTATGTGTAGGCGCAGTCGCTGAATCTTGACGGACTGTAGATAAGTCATCTCCAACCACCTGGTAAACTAGCATAGTTCAGATAAAAATAGAAATGGAGTTTAGTAGCACAGAGCAAGGCAGAGCAAAACGGAAGAACGGGGCTGAGCCAGTCTTCCATAACAAGGAAAATAAGTATTATGATAATGTACGTTTTTCATCGTGCAACGGCTTTCCCATCTAGCCACGTATACACATGCCGTCGCACAAGCAACCTAATCCGCAAGCGTTGCTTGCCCGCTTGCTAGGTCCAGCGGGTAAACCATGAACATCGATTCGACAACCGCTTCAGGCAGACGTTTGCCTCCGGTTCGAAAGCCCTAGTATAGATACCGATTCACAGCATCCTAAGCCGCAGTATCCATAGCCGGCTCGCTCTTCGTCTGTTTACCCGTACGACCACGGGTGACTTCCTGTTGCTGCTGCTCTCCTTTATGTTCTTTATGTTGGGGACTCCTAGCTTCCTGTTCGTCGGAGCTGTCGTCGATGGGGGATTGCGGGCGGCTGTCGTTTAGGTTGCGACGGGAGCGTGCCATCTAAGTATCTTGTTAGTAAACCATCCTCACACTTGTACGCATTCCCAAGCTATGAAGCAGGATGGGGTATGGAGATGGAGAAAACGTACCCAAGACCTCACACCACCAATCAAACCCAAATTATACCCAGCGGCAAACTCGCTACTCTCCCTCGTATTATTCGCCCTGGGAATATCGAGGTGACTGAGTCGCGAAATCGCAGAAGGAGAACGAGCAACGGTCGCTGCTTCCATGGTTTCCGCCTGCGACTGCTCGCGCGTGGGTGTGCGGGCGGGGCTTGCAGGCCGGCTCGATTGCCAGAATTGGCGGAAGTCTTTGCTGAGTTCCTGGCCGGTTGTTGTCCAGTTTGCTTTGATGCTGTCGCGCAGCTCGGCCATGGTGCGCTTGACGTCGAGCTCGTTCTTCTTGAGCCAGGAGACGTTGAGTTCTTTGCGGGACGTGCCGCGTTTGAGTTGGCGGTCGATGTACTGGTCGTAGTCGCGGACGATTCTGGGGTGTGTTAATATAGCATGGGGGGATTAAGGGCGGAGAGACTTACTTTGTGATGATACCCGTTGTGCTGAGACCCTCAGTTCTTTGGGTGACGAGGAACATGCCTCGCTCCTTGATCGGACCGTAGATATCGTCACCCTCGTCTGCGCCGTAGGGAAGGTCGTCGTGGGCGACGTAGTCAATGTTGTGCTTCAACAGGAACTCGGCGGTCACGATCCACGGGCAGTCCTCAATGACCTCGTCGACCCATTTGCAATGGCGCACACTCTCAGCACGCTCTCGCGCCGACAAAACGGTAAGACCCTTGCGCTTGTGTGTCTCCTTGTTGCCAGTAACGCCAACTATAAGCTGGACGTTGGGGAAGGCCGTCTTGGCCTGCTGGAGGGCGCGCATGTGTCCAATGTGGAAGAGGTCGAAAACACCGTCTGCGTATATCCTGACCGGGCGTCCCTCTGGCGGCGGGTTCGTCTTGTAGCCTACGGGGTCGACGAGACCAGCTTTGGGCGGAGGCTCCATGCGCATGCTGCCGGCCTCACCACCCTCGCCATGGTCGTCGCCGGCGAGCGATGACGTGCGCCGGCTCTTCTTGCTCGCGCGCTCATCCTCGTCGGTATCCTCGTCGCCGTGGGCGCTCTTAACGCGGACCCGCTTGGTGGTGGTGCCATTAGCATCGGCCTGGCGCTCCTTCTTGGACGCGACGGCCTGGAGAACAGGGTCCTCGGCACCCTCGTCCGAGGCGTCGCGCGATGAGGGCTGCACAGCGTCCATGGCGTCTTTCTTGACCGAAGATATAGTGGTGGACCGCTTTCGTTTTGGCGGCATAGGCGTGGGTGGAGGCAATTACGGACAATTACACTGCACGTGCAAACTCAAAAACTATGTTGAGAGGGCGGAGTGGTGTGTAGGTGGGAGAGTAGGAGTAGGCGTCGGGTGCGCAATGCCCAGATATGGGGGAACACGCGGGTGATAACGGTGTCGGTCGGGGGAATTATGCGCAAGCGCCAATTAGATGGGTGAGGAAGTGACGACGGCCTTGCACAGCATCGCAGACGCACACAGCAGAGACGGTGAGACAGTAGACACAGTAGATAGACGGTGACGGCGTGGCTAGTATAATGTTGGACACGCGTAGATTGCGTCTAGCTGCCGCTCCGTAAATTCTCGCGCTTCCTTGAATCCTGATCTGATCGGCACCTTGGCATGACGCCAGTCCGCCCAACGCTCCCTGCGCCACACGCTCTTGACGCGAGCGGACTGGTTGAGAGCTTCAACATGGCCCACGTGTGGCATTTCCCATCCTGATTCCTCGCATTTGCATCATTCGCATGTGACAGGGGCTGCCAACTTCTGGACCCTGCTCTTTTACCTCTGAGAATGTGTCATCACCAAATGTATACAATGGACAAAGGAAGGTCAACATACTCAGAGATCGAGGCCACTTTGCACTGGAACAGACGTAGTTGTAGTCATGATACCCGCAAGGGCAGATATCAAAGGAACAGACCATCAAAAAAGCGAACGGCACATATGAAGCTTGATTTTATAGATGTACTTCACGAGCACCATGGATGGGATCAGGTATTCCCTCCATTGACTTCATCTGTTTGTGAAGCTCACGCCTCATCCAACACCCAAACCCTCACCTCCCCATCATCCCCCGTCGTAAGCACAACCTCCTCCTCCTCACTCCTCCTCCCCTTATCCGCCCTCTTCGCCCAACAAACATGGTTAATCTCGAACACATCATGACCAGAGAACAATTCCGCAACAACCACCCACTCCGTCAATCCCTGTTCCTGTGCGCCATCAACCTCCATCTCCTCCCCACCAGCCTGTCCCCTCCACCTCTCCTCATAAACAATAACCTTACCATCACTCCCCGCACTAACAATCCTACCCGTCCTGCGACTCCAAGAAACCGAATAAATAGCGCGTTCGTGAACCCGTGGCAGAACAGCGTCTTGATACCACTCCTCGTCGATAGCCGCCGAGCGGATGATACTAGGGACGCCCGTCTTGTTACTCGCGTTGTCGTCCCCTTCTTTCGCTTTCCTTCGCCATATCCTTACTGTGCAGTCGTCTGAGCAAGTCGCGAGTCTAGGGCCCGATCGTTCCAACTCCTTGATATACTCCGATCGCTGCTGTTGTGATGCGTCCGATGTACTGGTGGTGGATGTGTCCTTCCTCCAATCCCTCCCCGCCATCCCACCCCCCTCAAACTCCGCCCACCAAACCGTCTTCGCATGCCCATCAATCATACTCACCTGCACCCAATCATCCGCATCCTCCTTGTACAACCTAACCGTATCATCGTAACTCGTAGACACTAACAAATCTTCTTCCGGGTGCCACGCCACGCTCTTGACATCACCATCATGTTCCTGCAGCACAGCCACAGTTTCAAAGTTATCGTCTTCGAGCTCCTCCCATATCCACACGCTCTTGTCGCGGGAGCACGTCGCTAGGTATTGGCCAGAGGGACTCCACGCGAGGCATTTGATTTCGGATTCGTGGCCGTCGAGGATGCAGGAGAATTGGTAGTCGTCTGCTTCGTCGCGTTCGTTGTCGGAGTCGTCTTCTGCGCTGCCTACGCGTCTTGATGTAAAATCATTCTCCATTCCACCGCTACCACCCTCCTCCCGACGCCATATCCCAGCACTAGAATCAAAACTCCCAGTCGCCAACACACTCTGCCCGCGCGTATTTGGTTTCCAAGATACAGTCCGTACGCTGCGCTTATGCCCACCCGTTATAGAATGTAGAAGCGTGAAGGAGGTTAAGCTGTAGACGCGGACGCTGCGGTCGGAGCACGCGGTTGCGACGATGGGGAGGGATGGGTGCGGCGCAGATTGCCAGGTTCGCGAGTTGGAGGGTGGTGTGAGGGTCGCGAGAGGGGTGAGCTTGTGGGTTGGTGTGGTGGTGGTGGTGGTGGTGGTGGGCGAAGACATTGTGGAGGGGCCGCGAGGGCGGGCTGGTCGCGACGGGTGGAAGGCGATTGCGGTGGGGTTGTTGGAGGTTCCAATGGGACCAGGAATGGAAGTATCCTGTAAGAGGGCGTGCGCACTAGCTGATCTTTGGTAGTGGCTTGCAGCCGGAGTTGAGTCAATGTTTTTGGGGCAGTTCGCGCGTGGGGCATAGAAAGTTCAGATGAGCGTCATTCGCCAAGCCTCCCACCATTGCGGGCCCGTCTGCGTTATCGGACCCCTCTGGCCTGCACATGTGCTTCATCTTGTCTTTGTTCAAATACATCTTCCTTATTCTTCTTCATACATGATATACATATTACAGGCTTTACACTTTTTTGTCAAAGCCCCGAAGCAGCTCCCAGATCCCAAACGCCTTCCCATGAATCGTGAATGTCCCTCGTTGTGTCATCGCATATCATTATGAAGGGTATTCCAATGCCGACAACCTCAACGCCAGAAATGCTGCAAAAGAAACAAGTGTTGAAAAGACACCATCTCATCGATAAACGGTGTCTACTTCCGGATACCATGGTAGCCTGGCGGGCGAATCGCGTGCGGGTCACGGAACGCAGTCGTAATGGACATGAGCCGGTCTGCCAACGTCTGTTGCTCCGTCTCCGCCATACCAACATTAGCGCGAACACCAAGATCGTGGAGCTCTACATTCGCGCCCGCCTTGGTTTCGTCCACATGGATGTTCTGGGTCGAAGTCACCATGATGCCTCCCCATGGATGCGACGAAGGCTCAGCTTGGGAATGCGTGGTGCAGTTGACCAGACCCTTCTCCGAACACGTGTCTGCTTGCTGCCAGCTCAGCTCTGTTGAGTTTGATCGCTTCGAACGTAAACCGCGAGTCCATTTGCCGCCGCGGCTGCTGGGTGGCATCTTCGTCATGGAGGGTACACATCGGAGACTGCTAAATTCCTTGTGGTTCTTTTGCGCCAGTATCGCGTGGTCGGCACATCCTGGCTGTGACCTCAGGTACGTTTGGAAGAAGGAGAGTGGAATCGTCTTCAGTGTCAGGCTTTGCAGCGATTGCACGTAAATCTCCTTGATGCCGCAGAAAGCAAAAAGCGTGGCCTGGCTGGACTCGGTCTGACCGTGCATCATGTCAATCTGCTGCGCTGAGAATACTGAACGATGAAGAGTTTCTTCGGGACAGTCTCGTAGGAGTTCCATGATTCTGTTGCGGAACTTATCGAGGAAAAGATCGTCCTCTGAGTCAGTCGCAGTCCGCTTGTTGATGCGCACCAAACAGTCGTCCAGACTGCAACCGTTGAAGGTGGTGAGGAGATTCAGCTGGCGACTGTCCAGCTCGTCGCTGCTCAGCTTCACCATCGGGATGCGGCCAGGTGTAGCTCGCGGTACGATGACGTCCAGGCCTCTCATACCGGGCTTCGGTTGTACGAGAAAGGATCCAATGTAGGTGCCTTTCTTGGGAAGGGATAGCTGCCTCTCGCTGAAAGCTTGTAGGCGTCCAACGAGGTTCTCGAGATCATCGCGCGGTATCTGCAGGCTGCGGGCCAGATGATCGCTGACCTGCTCGACACCTGCGAATCCGTATCCAAGGTTGTGTAGCCGATGTGCCTCGGTGGTGTCGACCTTCCTTGTGAGTACAAGCATCTGTCCTCTTCCGAAAAGGATAGGATTAACAGCTCCAGCTTCCAGGTCCTTTGTCGCTACGTCCGCAGCCACGATGGTCTTGTTGCCGTAGTTGCCTGTCCAGATTGCGCGATTCATCACCGTACCCGTTGTCAAGACCTCCTCATAAAGATTTCCAAGATTCTGCAGGCTCGTGTCGAGTGTCTGCGCAATCTCGTGCGCTGTGACACAAAACAGCTCCCGAAATGTAGCCGAGTAGCTGATATCGTCATCGGCTTCCAGAGACGATCGGCTGTTGCTTCCATGAGTAGGCGCTTGGAGGTACCCTGTCGCTTGTAGATGCTCTCGCATCGTCGGGATGAGATCGGAAATGCCGGTCCAGTTGCGAGATACCCTGAAGATCCACTGGAACACAGGATGCGATGTGTTAAATTCGTCGTCAAATGTTCTTTGGTGGAACTGGTGGGTGATGGTCTGACATGGCATCAGTCCGCTTTGACTGACGAGCAGTCTTCCTTCGGGGTCGAACGTGGCGATGGCAAGAACGACCTGTTGAGCTCGGTTCTTCTCCAATCGACGCTGACGCTGCTTGATGAAGCCGAGAAGGAAGCATACAGCACACGCACTCAGGCACTAGTTCTCAGTTAGCTATGTGCTTCGTCCGCAAAGTGGGTGACTTACAAGACAAAGAGAGATGATGAGGTTAGTGTTCCTCTCTTGGCCAGGTCCGTCGTGGTAGCCGCGGATCTCATACCAGGTTCCAGCTGCGGCAGTCCAGTGCATTCCGCAGACGGCCAAAGCGAGTACGATGGCCACAATGATTCGTCGCCAGACGTTGTTCATCCAATGCTTGTTCCAGTGGAAGAACAGACTGAACGAGATGAGACAAGCGCCCACAGCGATTGATGCGGCTCCAACGACGTGTGGCCAGCTTAGGATGATGCGGTAGTTGGTAGTGCCGTTGTTTCCCAGGTAATGCATTTCTGTGACAGCCGCTCCTCCGCAGACGCCGCACACGCCCAGTGATGCGAACCGAACGAGAGATCCTTTGCTTCCTTTGTAGAACTTATCCGCCGCTGATAGTCCCAGGAACATGACGACCACCGGTAGGACAGCCGATACAGCGGTGTAAGTCGAACTGTAGTAGAGTTGAATCTCTTCTTCTCCGTCACCGAGCACGATCGCCCTGTTGCCGACGAAATGCATACACCAGATAGCCACCAGTCCGAACGAAACTGCGCAGCCTCCTACTTGTACCCTAAAATGGTGTTAGTGGTTGTCGTACAGCAATATAAGCTTAGAACATACCACGACCGCCATCCTGCTCCTGAAACTCGCCGATGTAGTAGCTCTACAGTCGTGAAAGCACCGATTAGGCTGACGATGTATGAACCCACAATGAGTGCAGGGAGAAACGATATCGCGGGCCTGCTCCCCAGCGGGTACTTGACCTCGATCTCCGGGTTCAACATTGCGAAGCAGTTGTTGACTAAGGGTGTTGAGATGTGTAGTACTCTCGTAAGGCTGATGATGCGCCTCACATGTACTTCTCAAGCTGTGAAACCTGCGCTCTGCTCGTTAGTTATGTTTGTTGCATTGTGTCAACGAGAGAGATTACTCACTACCTACGTTTACAGAAGAGGAGTGAAGTGAGATGAAGTCAGCAGAGCGGAACCGCACCGGTATAATCGCCCTGGATGTGTTTCTTGGATGAAGCTCGTCACAGTCAAGTGGTTTGCATCATACACCGCAGATCGACGCAGGAAGGCGATTTCGGTGTTTCGTTTTGAGGATCCAAGTAAGGAGGTGACCAGCGTCTTGTAAGCTAATGTCTTTTCGGGGTCCAATCGCGCGTATGCGGAGAGATGTGTATATGTAGGTTCTCCTCGCAGCAGTCAAAACTTAGAAGTCGATCGGAGGGGTAGCCGCTGAAAAGAGGGTTCTGCGCGTTTGTACCTGAACTCGCGCCGGTGGGTAGTGTCCCCTTCTAGACGTCCGCTGAAGTGGAGGACATAGTTTGCGCCTGATTAGTCTGGTGCGGGAGGCATGAGAGCGACACCCCGTCGCACGAAGTCTCCACACTCGTCTGCTGGGACCGATCACATAGCTCCGCCCTCTCCATGCCGAGATGCCCATGGCGCCAATCCAGTTTTCCACGCCACAGCTCTGGCCCCTTCATGCAAACGACCTTGATACGGCTTGGGCCTATTAGCCTAGGTGTAGTGGCTTCGCGGCGTGGCCTCGAGTAATTTCAAAGTTCACGAATCCCGTTCGGCCTGACCTTCTAGCCACTCGCGCAGCGAACGCGGCCCGCTAGTCATGCATCTGTCCCCAACAGGCCGTGGTCTCCTGCTGTGTTACAAACGTGGCTGACGGATCTCCGAAGAACCGTGCTTTCCCTACGAATACGTGCGAGCGTAGAATTCGTGAGCGGGATGTGAATTGCAAGCGACGAACAACGACCGCGGACTGCACGGCCAGAGGCGAGTGTCATGCGGCCTAGAATGGGGCCAGATGTCATCGCGAAGCTAGCGTGCAGACTCAACTCTGGTACCTTGGCCGACTGATCCCGGGTATTAAGACATATGGTACGGGTGGTAATTTGAGTTCATTCAGAACGCCAACACGGCAACGAGGGCGTCTCCGCGGGGAGGAAGCTGACGCTGATGAAGCGTGATTTGGCCAGGATGGGCATGTCGCACACGCTCTTGGCATGTTCCGCATATCCAGAGCATCGGTACAACAACCATTAATTGACTGAAACATTGTCAGTCTCCACCATGATGTAAGGTGATGGATCTTCGCAAGGCACCTTCTCATCTCGAAGCGCCCTGCCATTCTAATGGTTCTGCGCAAGCGACGAACGCCGCGCTCCAGGGCCTCGATTGCAGGGACTGCCGTGCCGTGTATATCAAAGAAGACTATACCATTAGCATGACAACAGCCAGCCATGTTCAAACCCAGGAGGCGGCTGCGAAATGCAAAGCTTTCAACCCGATGGCCCGTTCGAGTGGTAGACTCGGAAGAGCCGACTTGACATGTGTCGCCATGCTCGCAAACCTGCCGTTGGTACGACGGCACATAACAGTAGTGAGGTGGAGACTAAGCGTGCTTTCCTCCGATCGCAGATTCTCAGGACGTGGCACGGCCTGTGCCCGATAGCCGAAATTGATCACCTCCCGTGCAGCTGGTGGGGCGCGAATCACGTTCAGCGAGGACGTCGACGTTGGAGAGCGTACAACAGCTGCAAAACAATGTCATGCCGTCTCGCAGTTCTCGCAGGCATGTTACATGAAGAGCCGCTGACCTCCGACATACAGCAGCCGCTTTCGCTGTGCCGGCTGCTGAGAATGTGGTAACTTTCGTGAGTGTTTGCATTCCGAAACAAAACTTGGTTCGCTTAGTGCAACCTCGGCAGCGGAGGACGCGAATCATTGGACATCGGCGACGTTGAGTGACAGGAAAGTTTGGGCGGACCTGTTTACGCCACGCGGTTCACTCCGGAAATACGAACAAGACCAGTCTGTCTGGTGCAGAAGGGGTTCTGGTAGTCGAAGTTTCTTCGAGTCCGCGCCACGGCAGTTGGATCGGAGGTGAGCAATCGTTCTGTGGAGGCGCACGCCGTCAGGGACCAACTCGAGATGTACAGGTTCTTTTCCTGTTGAGTGCAGGACCTGCAGGATGATGTGCAGCTTTAGCCACCAGCCAAGCAATCCTAGAGTGCAGGAGGACTCCGGAGTAAGGAAGGCCGTCTATGTACACGATTCATGCTTCGTGTTGCGAGGTTGTGGCGGTTTCTTTGAAGGGCGTTCCTGGAAGACGTGATCTACCTACACGTGCATCACCCCATTGCTGACTCGATGGATGGTCGACGATAGGCCCATGGGGTGATTGTTCCCAAAGTCGAGCCATATGCTATCGTAGAACCGGTGGCAAAATGCAGGAGCGCAGGGTAGTTCCGTGAGGCTCAATAACAGAGCCGACTATGAAAAGCCACATTTAGAGTAACCGGATATAAATATCTTCGGAGCCATACCAACGACCACGTGATGCTGCCCTTCCTCGATGAAACGGGTGTTAGCTCGCTTCGGCCGAAAATCTATACAGCCGAAACTCTATCCTGTAACAACGATGCTAGTGTGCTGAAGTCCAAGTGCGACCCCTTTGTGTCTAAGAGACTAGCAGCAGATCCTCGGTATGATCAACGTCACTTTCAGCTGACATTTGATGTAAAAATTCTTCCTCAGCGTTCGCCTGCTGTTGCGACGGATGTTGTAAAGTCTGGGATGACGAGACACGTGACTGCTGAATATATATGTCAGGTGTAAATAGTGAAGATGTAGCTGGACTTCCGGGCGTATGAAGCTGTTCGTTTGTTGGACACGCTGTGATCGATGTTGCATTTGGGGAATGCGAGTCGAGGAGCAAGTCGTCATCATCGCCAACATCGAAGGACAAGCCTGTGTTGTCAAGAGGCCGCCCTTGCCGTTGGGTCGCTTGGGGATCCGCTGTCAATGCCGACTCATCCTCGAAACACTCGTGCAGGCTGTCAGCCTGGAATGATGTAGTGGGCTGAGCATGCTGCCAAGCTTGTTCCTCATCCGCGAGCATGTCGTCAGAGTCTGGCTGGGCTTGTTGAACAATAGACGCCACACACGGCCTGATCGGGGCCATGAGCTTATCCATAAGACTTCGTTGGGACTGTGACCATAGATGGCTTGCGATGGCTGACTCAGCTTCAGCGGGCTCATAATCAGTGTCAGGTTGTGTTGGATCTAAGCGACCTGACGGAGCTTGATGCACCATCATCTTCAAGTCCTTTATCTTGTCTCTTAACGAGATGGATGCTGCCTTTACATCCCCGATTCGGCGGATGGAACAAGCGATGGTAGGGAGGAGATGAGCTCTTTGGGACAATGCCTGCTTACGAGTTAGCACTGTACATAGTATGAGAAACTTCTTTCTCTCACGACTATGTATCCGGTCTTCCATATCGCAGGAGCAACATCGGCTAACCCTAGGCGGAAAGTGCTCGCTTTGGCCTTCAGTCCAATCGGGGCCTTGCTGGGAGTACCAGAAATCGACAAACGCAACGCTCCATCGACCATGCTGGCAATCTCTATCTGTTCTGGCAATTTAGAATTCGTGCGGGACTTTCGCCGCACCGAAGCATCGTTTGTCGGTCGATTGCGCCTTCGTTTCGATGTTTCGGCCTGTTCAAGTGATACTGATTGAGTCGATACCACATCCTCTGTGGCTGGTCGTTTCCGTTTCCTGCGCGCAAGAGCCCTTGGAGCAGTTGGCGTGCGATTAATGTGTCCGGCAGGCGATAAGTCCTCAAGTTCAATCTCGTAAAGAAGTGCATCAGAGTCCTCTTCTCCTGGAGTCGCTACCTTTCGCTCACCCGGAGACGAAGTCGTTCGTTTCACCCCGGGCCTCCTACGCGGGCTTGCCTCCAGAATGTCCATGCGAATGCGTATGGATAGGAGTGAGACTGACGCGATTCCCTTGGGCGGTTGAATGTCTACCGCTGGAACATCCGAGAAGAGTCGGTGACGCTTCTTTCCTTCTTGCATGCTCGTGACTGAGGAGTGGTTGATGTCCAGACGTATTGTCCCGGGGTCCATTGCGATATCTGTTCGATGCGTTGGCTCTAACGTCAACTGATCCCAGACCTACATTTTATCAATACCATCCCCAAACAAGAGCGAGTATACTTACTGGCGCATCAAGAACGGCATTTGCGAGGTCTTGCAACTGCTTGTCAGGCAAAAGCTCATTACGTAGACTGAGCGTCATGTCAATGTGCATGTCATGTCCACGGCTCACCCATACAGCACCCGACGTCAACGCGTCTAGATATTCGGCTGATGTTAGCTGCTGGAGGTAAGTTGCATCCTGTTTTGGTGAGATGGTGATGAATGTTGTGAGCCAAAGCTCGTGATCAGTGGCAGGCGAGCTGAGCACTGCGCGCCCGAGCTCAATTGATCTCAACATTATCGCCCAACCAGACTCCGGTCTGTGGAGGAGGCGAAGGCAGCGACATGAGCGTTGCAGAGATTGGTGGAGCGGCGGGGTCTGAGACTGATGTATCGTTATCGGTGCCAAGAGATGGGTTCGGCAAGCACCCTGGGGGTTGTTGCTTCCTCGCGGGCTCGCGGGTCCTGCAACCTCCACCTCGCGTCGCAACATGAGGAGCCTCACCACCAACGCGCTTCGGCGCGTCAGTCAAGCTGCATTGCTCCAAAACGCCATTTGCAGGTCTCCGGTAGCGGTCGCGGGCTCAATTGGTCGAAGACATCTTCATTGCAGCCCCTCGCGACGCACCGATGGCGTATTTCGAGAGCTCACGTCGATGCGCGTGCGCACCCCATGGATTGAAGCCTTGCGCCAACAGCAGTCAGAGGGGAAACAATCTACGGAGCCTTCAGGAAAGCCCGAAGTACCCAAAGATCGCAAGCTGACAGGCAAACGTATGAGCGAGAGCTACCATTCGGTTGTACTCCCGCTGGCTCAGGACCCATGGATCCTCGACACATATCTTAACGCCTCAGGGCATATACGGCTCGGAACTATCTTCATGGATCTCGATGCTCTCTCCGGCATCATTGCGTAAGCGTTCAACAGCTACGCGTAGTAGCTGACCGGGTCTGAAAGCTGCAACAGGTACAAGCATACCGGAGACGACGTGACTACTGTTACGGCTAGCTGCGACCGCATTACCATTCACTCCCCACTGACCGAGATATGCGATCTAGAACTATCTGGCCGCGTGACCTATGCGACTGGCAGAAGCAGTCTGGAGATCACGATGCAGGTTGCCAAAGCACCTAAGAAGGGCGAGCAGGCCAAAGACGAGGATGTCTTGATCAACTGCACCTTCACCATGGTCTCCCTAGATCCAGGCACCAAGAAGTAAAGATCAACATAGTGGGTAAGGATTCTGGCAGCTAACTGGTCCGCAGGCCCGTAAACGTCAATCCTCTAATCGTCGAGACGCCCGAAGAGAAACGCCTATATGCTCTCGGTGAGCATAACTCGAAAGTGCGAAAGGAGCGCCGAGATACCTCTTTGCTCAAGCATACGCCGAACGACCTCGAAAGCGACCTCATACACGCCTTCTGGCAAAAGCAGTTGCAGTATCATGGTCAGTCCTATCGCTACCACTTCTCATCCCCCAACTAATAATCCTAGACCCCTACGATGACCTACGCAAACCCGATAACGTTGTCTTTATGGATGCGACGCGTCTCCAGACCGCCACAATCATGCAACCGCAATACCGCAATCGCCATCACTTCATGATCTTCGGTGGCTTCCTCCTCAAGCAGACCTTCGAACTCGCTTTCACTGCTGCCGCAGCCTTCGCACACGCGCGCCCGACCTTCGTTTCCCTCGACCCTTCCACGTTCCAGAACCCAGTACCCGTCGGTAGCATACTGTACCTCACGGCTACAGTCGTATACACAGACCCGCCGCTGATCGGCGCGCCCGACGAAAAGGTCGACGATCAAGCCGAATATACACGAGTGCAGATTAGGATTGACTCAAAGGTGCGGGATGTGGAGCATGGCCACAGCAAGCCGACAGGGCAGTTCAACTACACGTTCACGGTACCGAAGAACATCAGGGTGATGCCAAGGACCTACCAGGAATTCATGATGTATATTGATGCAAGGAGGCGAGCTGAGCAGGTCAAGCGGACACTGGAGGAAGGATACGGTGTCAGCCCGAAGACGGCAGAGGATAGTCTGACAGAGTAAGGCCTCGATGGCATACATCACAGGCAGGAACAAGCAGAAGTCTGGGTCATTGCTATACAGCATGCGATCAGCAGTATATGCTGTAAATAAGCTTATACAAACAGTATTCAACGAGTTGACCAAGGTTTCCCATAATTCCGAACGCCTATCCCAAACAACTCCATCTCGAACAAGGCTTAGAAGCCGGTGAATGCGCCTGCGTGCGCCGATAAGCCAAATCATAAAATGAAAAGGTATAGCGCGTCAAACACAGGCCGAGAACGTGAAAAGGAAAGTACCGCGTGGGATTGATGCTGCATGCAGCATGCACGAGGCTGACTGCACAGGACGTGCATCAACAAGGCGGTGAGCCTCATTCGACCAATAACCCCAAACGCGCACGCGTGCTGTCACAACGCTACGCGCAGTAAGGTCCGCAACATGTTAATCGCCCTGCAGGGCAAGTCAGCTCCATGCCATGTGCTATCGGACGTGGATTCCGTCTCCGCACATCCACTCTACTCCACACATTCACTTACCCTGCATAGGTACCCGCTTGTCTTCCCCGTAAGCCGAAAGAAAACGTGATTCCCTCTCCACCTATAATTCATCCAGCTCAAATTCCAACGCCACATCTTCTGAACAGTCTGTGCAGTAGTAATTCGAGAAGCCGCCGCATTCGATCTTCATCTTGGAACACATGTCGATGGACCAGGCGTCGTAGGAGTAGCCCGAGAGGAGGCGCGAGGAGCAGACTTCGATGCTGTTGGCCCTGTGGGGGTGTTAGTTGGGTTTGAGGTCGAGATAGGAGGGAAGGGAAGGGTAGGAGAAGGGCGTACCAGATATAGTAATCGTGGTTACAGTAATACCACGAGTATGTGTATGAGCACATCTTGAATATAGTACTTTGTTGTTACGGTAGGAGTTGATGGGATAGGTGTTTGTGCTTGGGTATGCTTGCCAGACAAAGCGATGCTGGTCTGGATACTTGTTGTTATGTGTAACGATGCTATACATATACACGTTAGCTGACCGCTTCTTCCCCTGTAGATCTCCCTTGCGTTCGTGGGTTGTGCTTCCGCGGAACATGGAGTGTGGATTCTAGACCCTGCATTGTAGTCGTGGCTCTAACGGAGGTGTATGCGGGATCTTATTGTTTACTTGGTACTCACCTTTCGATGTGTTGCTTCCGAAAAGGAAACCGAGATCGTAAGTCTGAGAGATGTGCTCGTGCCTTTTCGTATCTTGCTTCAAGTCCACTGTTACAACGATGCAGATAGCTTCAGTTCAAACGTTCAAACCCCGGGATATCTCCGCGCTTTTATGCTCATCACCTCTGACTCTTACCAGGAGCTTGGGCCGACGGCTCATTGCAGATACGCCGATATGCTTCATGGCAGTCCCCCGGATTAGCTGATAAGACGAGGCGAGGCGGTGCTTTCCAACCAATCCGACCAACCACATGTTCGTGTCATCCAAGATGGGAAGCCGAGCCGGGGAATAGATCCATGGCCCATGCTCGAAGTTCGGCTATTCTGAGGTCGCGTGGAGAAGGCGGTGGAGGTTCAAGCATGTCAGATCGATGTGGTGCTCAGCTCCTGGCGACGTTCCAGCAGCTATATGAGGGTTTGTAGTTTGAGTCTGTCATCTTGTGGCTACTAGATTGAGTTGTTTGACAAGTCTAGTACTGCATTCTGACGATAGCGAGCGCGAAAGTGTGTCAAGAGACCCCAGACTTTCCTTCTCGCCGACGACCGGTTGGACCCTGCGTCTGCGGGACCTGACCTGCATGCAGGGACCTCAAGCTAGCCGTATCGGTCAGCTTCACTTCTCATTGGACAAGGCAGACCGGGACGAGCAGCTGTAACGGCCTCCGGCCTCGAGATAACGATAGTAAAGCTGCTGAAGATGATTTGTATGACAAGTCAAGTTGTATTTTGAAAGGCTGCTCAGCGAGAAGGTCAGTACTGCGATCCATAAGGATGTCTTGAGTGTTCACGTGACGAACTGCGTGGCCGAGACCGAAGTAGAGGGAATTGGAGATCATACGAGCCAAACTCATTGATAACAACTTTCACGCGATCTTCGTCCCCTCCCGCGTGTTTGATATTCGCAAAATTCTATCCAGATCGTTTCTCGTTGCGGCATCGATCAAAGGCCTCCTGCTTCGGTGAAGTCGGCGGTCTTATCGGCTAGCGTGCGATAGCCGACAATGCCTGGGGTGTCGGCATCGCGCAGTCTTCCAGCTTCCAAGGTTCTCCAGCATCGCGAAATGAAGTCAGCCTTGAACATATGCAGGGATGCACTGCAATGCCGACACTGACCGTGTCACTCGTCAAAGATCACGTGTCGAACCAGCCCCAACGCGCCCTCGATCTCGGTCTCGGTCCTCCCTTCCCAAAACCCGCCGGTCTCGCCAAGCAACATCCAGGAAATCGCCCCGTCTTTCTAGTCGCAGACAAGACGGGGGCATCGCATCGTCATCAAATCCGGCGCCCCGATGGCTGTCGGGCCTGTCGCACCGCAATGCCGAAGGTTTTCGATGGTTTTCGACGTGTATTGCCTGTCTGGGCAATGTTGAGGTCTTGGTCTGACGGTGGTGTCGCATGTCGGGCGGCCGACCCCGAAATTTCACGGGCGTCGGCGGTGTTGGAGGGCCACCGTCGGCCGACGGGCATGCGATGTCTTCGTCTCACTCCTGTGTAGACTGTGTCCATCATGTTCCGGAACTTTGACAATGCCAGCTCCGACCGTCTTAGCATCTCGTCGCACGTCGCCTCACCGTTCCTGCTGCGGTCGGTCTTCTGCCCAGCTAATGTCACACCAAAGACCCAGGTGATCGCTGAAATGCGCGTTCAACCCCCGTTCCGCTGCATCGGCCGACGTCTCTCCACTACAGAATCTCATTTCGCTTGTTTGCAGGATGCGCATAGCTGATGGGTGGAGGTTCAGCAGAGCAACTTTATCCAACCGGTTCGGCGGGAAAGACTGTTCACCGTATACACCCCAAGTATGACCTGGGTCGTCTGGATGAAGCTCTCCCCACGCATCCGTAAGACCGTTGCTACTGACAAGGTCGTCATCTTCCGGAAGAATGCAATTGAAGTCACCGGCGATGATCCCACGACCAGCCGCCCTGAGGTACGACGCACCGATGGAGACTTGACGCGGCCTCATCGACGGATTGATTGGCAGCGAATCCAGGTGGACGTTGACGAGTCGGACACGGGTGGACCCTTTACCGGAGGTGTGCTTGCTCTGAGAGTTAAGGATCAGATCGCAGCACAGCGCGTCGCGTCCAAAACGACTAGGTAATGCGACCCTCCAGATTGCGCCTAGCAAGATACCCTCTGTGGCTAGCCAGAGCTTGGAGACCAGCGTGATGCTGATGAACTTCTGGGTTCCATACGCGGAGGCATCGACATCGCTTATGTACCAGTTTTGCTGTGTCCAGGAATCTTCAAGCAGCGCTGTAAGACCTTCCCTTGATACCTCCTGCAGGAAAACAACGTCTGCAGCGCCTGTAGTCTCTATGGCACGTAGTAATGCAGACATACGAGACTTTGGTAACGGCGCATCGGCGTTTACGTTCCAGCTCACGAGGCGGAATGAGCCCGCCCACTGGTGTTTGATGCCAAGCTGAGTGGCTTCGTCGCTGGCAAATGAAACCCACTGGTCTTGGTCAAAGACATGCCACTTCTGGAAGTTAGGTGTTGCGGCAGCTGCTGGTAAAGGTGTTTGTTGCCACCATGATTGGAGGCGGGTGCGTATTTGCGATAGCATGGTGAGGCAGAGTTCGAACGTGTAGTTATTAAGGTAGTGGTGAAGAGGACGGAGGCTCGGTGGCTTGGAATGTGTTCTCACAAAATGCGAAGAAGCTGTTGTAACATATTGGTGTTGGTTATTACGAGTTAGCGTTGATGTTCTACCAAGGTTGACTGTTCCGTGAATAGGCAGCAGCTTACGTATTATGGTACTTACTATATACCAATAGTTTTTGTGAAGTGCAGCGGTTGGCCGCTACATTAATAGCGGAGCACAACTGAGAGGTGAACGTTACAATTCATCACGTCTACAGCGATGTTCGTGCACCTTTTCTGCACCACTTGAATTGCTCTACATACCAACACCGCTATAGATGTTCGCTAGCCCGAGCCTCTTAACGCCAGCCTCAAACTTAGACTGAACAGCTTCCTTGCCCAGCGCTTTCGTAGCGAACTCCTTGTAGTGCTCTTTTATCTCAGTCGATCAAGAAGTAGGTTTCGTTGACATCTGGAAACTTGGACGCTTCTCCTTTCATCATCCCATGAACGTAACAGCCTGCAATGAGGCGGAATTCCATGAACTTCCTGCTCCCTCGCATTACAAAAGGGACGTCGCAACCTCCAATGACGCTGATAACATCACCCACTCGAACGCCGTTGGGTGCGATACCACAGTGCTTGCGTTTCGTTGTGATGAACCTCCAGCCTGCGATATTCGTTTTCAGTAGCTCTTCATACTGTCTGCCTTTTTCCTGCATCGTCATGACTCCTGTCTGTATAGAGCTGGACGTCTTGGAAATCGGTGCTCTAGACGTACGTAGGTTCAACTGTTTTGCGGATTTGAATCTAGCCTTTTTCAAGCTTTGACGAAACGCTGTGTATGAGTCTTCGATGCTCAGTTCTCCGAGTGAGAGTGCTCCTGCTATAGGAACCTGTACTTTCAGATCATGGCGATACTCTGGTAGTGACTCACTGTGCAGAGCATTGATCATATCGTCGATCTCTGCAAAGTATTTTACCCATTGTTTTGGCCCCTGCCCATTCGAGGTCTTGCTTACTTCAATGATGTCATCGAAAATGCAGCCGTTGACCTCGAGGAAGTCTCGACCGAAGATGTCTCCCCTCACGCCCTTCGACGTGTTGATGTCTTCCTTCACGCCCTTCGACGCGTTGAATATGATGCCACGGTCGTGTAGATCAAGCAGTCTGTCTCTCGGTCTTGCAGTGAGATCTGGAAGCCACGAAGGAAATCGGGTCCTTGCTGTATCTGATCTTCCTGCAATTCCAGCTCTGCGAAGCAAGTGCGCTCCCTTGCCCTGCTTGACGAAGGTTTCGCCGTACTGAACAGCAATTGAGACAAATGGAATTGAACCATACCGAGGCGAAAAGCCGTCTTCGTCACCGTCTGATGCTAGACCTAGCAAAGCAAAGAAGTGGTCGCGCTTGAGAGTCGATTGCATGTAATGAAACTTATCCAGCAACGTGAAGAGACTGAAGCGACGTTGTCGTGTTTCCAGTTCTCGCAGGCTCGAAAGCGTAGAAAATGGCGCCCAGGAAGCTGTAATGTCATTTGGCAAGTGTGGCTTCTGTTGCACTATCTCCATGGCGAGATGGATATCCTCCCAATCTACTATCCATTTACCGCAAACAAATGTGACGGTAAGGGAAGCGACGGCTTCTTGTACAATCCAAGCTCGTCTGAACCACGTTCGGTCAAACAGAACTTTGATGTCCTGCCAAATAGGATCTTCTAAGCGTGGCTTAGACTCATGTTGCCAGGATTCTGGGACCTTCTTCAGCTCTTTGGGCCATTCCTCTGATTTGTCGAGCTTAGCCCTGATCTGTAGCAAGGTTTCAATAGCATCATCGCTGCGCCGATCTGAGCCAAGGAATGCTATAGTCCGGCTGGCTTGTTGGAAGATCTGAGGTAACAACCGTATCTGCTGTATCTTTTCGCTGTCATCAATTTGATTGATACAGATCGCATCGATCCAGAAGACTGCAGCATTTTGTTTTCCTCGCAAGGTCAGGATGGCCTTGTGAAGAGACCCCCAGATCTTCAAGACTCCACTTTCCGTAAAGATCTCTCTTTCTTTTTTCCTTTCGCCCCATTCATAAGAAAGTGCACGGAAATTCCCACCGTCTTTGATAGACGGCACGGTGAGTAACATGCCACGGATGTGTTCAGACTGCTGTCCTGGAAAGAGTAGGAATAACCGTATCTCTCCTCTCGCGAGACGAACATACTGGTAAGGAAGTTGAACATCTGATATGACTGTGGGCCATAATTTTGTTTGAGGGTTGATTCCAGTGGTGGGTAAATCGGCTGTGGTTGTGGGATGCGAATCGGAAACCATCAATGCACGACCTGTTCCCGGGGACAGTTTGTCGGAGGGGTTGAAGTCTTTGATCATGGTACGAAATTTAGTTTCTCCCGGAAAGACGAGACGATTCGATGTCATGAGCCCCCAGGGGTCCACAAATACTTCGAAGGTTGGCTTGGAATAGACGTCGCTTATGTGAAAAAGAAGCATGATGTGCCTATCAAGCAGTCCGTTACTAGACTCGAGGCGGCAGTTCTGCATCTGAGGAACAATCAGCACCCAACACAAGTCAAAGTGCGGTATGGATATTGATGCGGGTCAAGACTTACTCTCCTGAGTTGGGCCGTGCTCCATACAAACGGATCGCTTCTGTTTCCACCAGATACGGCAATCTCGATACAAAAGGAAGGATGAGGCAACGTCCGAAGCTCAGCTACGTCAAGCCCTCTTCGCAGTAGAAATTGCACCATCTCGCCTGAGACCTGCTCATCTGCAAGAGTGAATGGCGATGGATCCCACATTGGATTAAACTCCCACATTGACATTGGTTCAAACTCACTCAAACCGGCTCTCACTCGAAGTTCGCTCGTCCAATGAAACTCAGGGTAGTATGTGCCCTTCAACTCGGTCTTGAAAGTCTCAGAAAGGAGCTTTTCGCCATAGTACTCAAGGTGTCTGTTCGGATCCAAGGTCTGCATAACCAGAAATTTACCTTGCGCGTCGATGGGATTGCTAGGTTCCTCGTGTTCCACTTCCGTGAGTTTCAACAGTGGTAAACGTCGATCAGATGTTTCAGAGTCACTTCCAACTTTGTTCTTCTTGCCGCGTCGCGATCTACCAGACCGGTTTCGTGAGCGAGGATCGGATTTCCAAGCTCTTCTTGCATTATCTTCGGACTCAGAACCGTCCCCTGACTCTGAAGAAGTGGAGTAAATCCGACTAATCCCAGTTCGACGAGCATGACGTTGTTTTGTAGGGGGATATGCGCTGTCTTCTGATGTTGCGTTAGCAGGGCTACGGGAAATGGAAGCCTAGTAACAGAATGTTTCTGCCTACCTTGCTTGCTGTCGTGACCTAAATATCCAGCATCGGCGAAAGCGCTGTGAATTCTATCTGTACGGCTCTCGTTTATGGCTGCGTCAAGTAGACGTAAGCTAGTACTGTCTTTGATACCACAATGTTCGGCCATTGTATCCAGAAGGGGAAAGAGACGTCGTTGATGTATCGAATCTTTGCTGGTAGTGAAGATGTGCAAATCTTTGCCCCCGGATACGACCCGGAATGCGATCTTGGCTTCTCGGGCGTGCCCGACATATTCCGGCCCAGCCATGTATCGAAAGATGTATCTCTCAACGATCCTAGGAGCGACCATGACAACAGCATTTTCGAGTTGTATGCGGATGTTATCTCGGTCATGAAGATCCTGGGGTATCAAGCTAGAGACTGATTAGATTTCATTCTGTGCAATAAAGTACTGTAGGTGACGTACTCTACGAAGAAGCTGGTAGAACGCTTTTGGAAAAATCGAGTATCTCGAGCAGAGTAATGTGTTTCACCGGACGGGAAAACCTTCCTTGTACAGAGTTCGGAGAGTTTCCGTGTCTCTAGGTTCAACGCACCCAACAGGGTATTCAGCTTTTTTAAATCCGATGCCGTGATAGCCAGAAGTGGTGCAACACCTTCAAAACTTTTCTTAAAGATGGCATGATCAGCTATGAACCATGTCTGGTCTTCAGCGGATGCTAAGTCGCAAGGGCCCTGTCGCTGTACGCGGCCACGGACAGGAAATATGGTGCGATGACCCAGGGGTTTGACAGCTAGTCTTACTTTGATGGGCGATATAGTGTCTAGCGATGTGCTGATACGAATGAGTAAGTCCAAGATCTGCTGCAATGGCCACAAAGTACTGATAGAGGAGGTCTGCTTGATAAGAGCGCTGATATCGTCTGTGGCGCTGCTCAACAGCCACAGAAACATAGTCCTGCATCCCGGATATCTTCGCAGAACTTCGTCTTGATTTCTCATGGCCTTTTGGATCGTCCACCAGGTAGGCTCATCGCCGCGAGTAGCTCGTCGGCCCATGTAGATCAGGGAGCCATCTTCAAAGGCTAAACTACAAATCCATCAGTACAACGACGTTGGATGGATCGGCATTTGGCTCGTGACATACTGTACTGCATTCTCATCATTCAGGAAGCGCGATTGAATCTGTTCATATAGATAGGCAAGTATGTCGTGTTCCGGTGATGCCTGATGGCTCACAGCCTGCAAAGAAATCAGATAGTAATGAAGATCGTTCGTGACGGCGACGCCAAAGCATGCCAGTCTACGTCTCAGGGTGCCATCTCTGGAGTTTCCTATCTGCAGATATCCCAGTGGAATATCCATGGCGTCCACGTACGTATCCAGGTCTGGAAGGACCATCTCACGTAACGGTACTTGACCTGAGCGACCCATGACTTTGACCGCTCCAATCTCTTCTAGAAGACCCTTGTTTGCGGTAATTGCATCATGCGACTTTTGCTGCTCGGCACTCAACTCAAGCCACTCCGCATAGGTAGTCCAATGTTCGTTGAGGAGTTGCAACACGTCTGCAAGCAAGCACACTCTGAACAAGAACTTGAACTCTTTAGACAAACGATATCTATCCCCAAAGATGCCCTTATGTATGGACACCAAACGTGGTATGGCTGAAAGGTGCAGCGTCTTGATCATATATTGTCGCCAAGATTGCAATGCACTCGACTTCGATCCGTCTGTCTGCCGATTAGAACGTCTTTGAAAGATAAAGTCGAAGTCACGCGACAAATCTGTATAGTCGTCATGGATCGTTCGAGCCGCAGGAGCCGTATGTTGAAATTGGCGCAAGGTGGGAGATTTGGTCAGAAGGATTTGTCCATCCATAAGGCTGTCTTCAGCAAAGAACTCGTCATCAATGTCGAAAACAAGCTCTGCTTGACCTGAAAACTCGAAGTCATGCTCGTAGAGTGGGAAATCAGTCTCGTCAACCTCGGTCACAAGACCAGTGGTTGGAGTGCTAAGATGTAACACTGAATATGTCGCAAATGGACTGCCAAGGCTGTCTGCTAGTTGCACCGCTTCGTTTGAGGTTGGAGCAAGGAAATAGTTGTCGTGGACGCTTGAGAATCTATTCCGAAGTTTGTTGAAGACTCTGGCCATCGCAGAATCTGCATCGCATTCCCCTCGGATGTATGTCTGCGAACCCTTGCATCGTCCACCATCTGAAGTGGCGAACCACAGGTCTACTGTTATCCAATCAGGAGGTGTCCACGAAGATTTGAACAAATAAATCGCGTGAGAGATGAGTTCGGCCCTAGTGAACCTTTCCGGGTGAAATGATGTCGAAGCATGGGCATCTGCGATGTGCTGACATAGACGGCCGCTGTCAATTTGCACAATCCCCAGAGCTTGTAGAAGAGTCTTCCTACTATGGATTCGAGACACCGCTGGGTCAACGATGGATAGCCCAATGCTACGGGGAAAATTTGCTGGGTCAAGATCATCTGCGAAGAACACCGGTGCGGACTGGCTTGAGGTCCATGTGCCATCGTGCAATGATATGATAGGAAGGCGTACCAGCCTTTTCCTCAATTCTCCATTTTGCGTAAGCGGAAGTAAGGCTTTCGAAAGTTCTTGGTGCCAGGTGCTGTTCTGCGTACGGAATAACGACGCATCATTCTCAATCATCGTTGTGAGGTCTTCCAAGAAATCAGTATCGCTCATCGCTGATACTCCGAGGGATAAGACTGATTCGATAGTCCATTGAGGGTACTGGGCTGAGAGATACTTGCTTGCTGTCTCTGGACAAAGAGTGAAGGGTTTACCAGAAGAGTCTGCGTACTTGTCCGGATGAACATAGACAAGACTAGACGGCCTCGCCATTGAAGCTGCAGAAGATTCCAAGACGCTTTCGCAATGTAGCCGCGTTGATATGGTATGCCTAGCAGGCAAGAAGAAGCAGGAAACGTCGCTGTTTGGAACGTAGAATGGCCAGGAGTATTTTAGAGGTCCTCCATTGAAGTGGCCGACAGCTGCTAAGAACCCGTCTGCTAAGCCGTCTCGAAGCCTTTGGTTCCACGGCAGAGACTCATCAATGTTCGAACGGCTTGCTGTAAGAATGAAATCACCGTTCAGCAAGAACTATCATCGGCGATTAACGGACCGATCCTATATCCAAAAGCGGGGTATAATTACCTTCAAGCCATACTCTCGGATGGGGAGTAGTGCGAATACTTGTTGACGAGCTGGCATTGGTTCATCAGAGAGACTTATGATTGGCAACGCAAAGCTAAGGGCCGATGACGACATATGTAGCCTTCTTGGGTCTGGAGGGAGATCTTTGACGTGGTGCTCAAATGTCGCAAAGTGCTGTTGAGTACTACCAGTGTCCAATGTCGTTGTTGTGTTCATCCCGTCCGATCTAATTTCTTTGAGAATATCTTGTGACCACTCGTAACCATCGTTTTCAAGGACCTTGATACATACTCTCCTCACTCTCCGTAAGAACAGCAAAAGACGAGGGTCGAAGTCTTTCAACTGTATGACCAATTCTTCCTGATTGTACTCCTCCGCCAATTTGAGAAAGAACGATGTCACACCAGGGATGACCGGTCTCGGAAAGTCAGCCCACACGGGGGCTATCATACCAAGCCTTTGGTATTTCTCAAATTTGAACCTGTATTGGCGGGACGATATCCAGACTTCATCCGCAATACGGTAGACGCTTTTAAAGCCAATGCCTTTCTCTCCGGTGTAGCCATGAGAATGTTTGCTGCCGCTTTTGGTGCTGTGGCGGACAGTTGATATTGCCTCCACATGGTTTGCTTTGAATCCGTGCTCGTTGCAGTCCACGCGAAGCCCACCGGGCTCGAACGTGAAAGTAAGAGTCGGCAATATGTTTGCATCGTAACGGTTGTCATCTGCATTTTGCAAAAGCTCCAAAATGCAATGCGTCGATTGTTCGTACAGATCGGATGAGGTCCTAGGCACTTGAGTAAACCAGAACTGGACCAAGGAATGCTCAAATCTTACATATAAAGTAGACTAGTCACTATCTCTGCTAGCTCTTCATGCGCGACGGTGCTATGCTTGACTCGAATAGTCTCGATCAGCTGTCGCGCCGCATGTTCCTGCATCGCAAGCGGTGTTCCCTCAGCCAGCGAAGACATCGAACCTGGTTATTGCAATTTGTTGTTGTATGATGCTCAGCCTTGTGCATACCTAGGTAGCTCAAGCCGGTAAAATTCCGCGGCAGCGTCGCAAGGTACAAGCCTGTGGAGCGTGTGAGAAATACAGCTGAGTGCGACAAGAAAAACGGGTGACGAGCACGATCTATAGTCTAGACTCAGTATCCGGCGATGGGGCTGCCTCAGACGGGCTGTCAGGCATCGTGGCGCTTTCCAAGCTTCCGGTGAACCGCCCATCTCGTGTTCAGCTGTGGTGAGCATCCAATGATGGTTTGCCCCACGCCCACCGATAACATCAGCTACGACTGCTCCTTTCGTGATTGACGGGAGATGCGGAGTGCGTATCTACGCCTAGTCTGCATGCGTACGGTAATGGATGTGGCAAATGCACATTTGCGGAAATGCAGAAGTCTACTCGAGGTGGCCGGCGTGTATTTATGAGCCTGATGCGCGAGAAGGGGGTATTGGACCAAAGGTATCTTCACCTCCAGAGAATTCAGCCGGTGTGTAGAAGGCTCAAGCGCTGAGCCAGCCTCGCCGACGTCATCACTTACGATCTCTTGGCGGCCGCGACTGGCGACATTTCGACATGGACTATCATCTTTAACGTCATTATTCAATTTTGAATTAAATCACCTTCTCTGGTCTGAGTCTTGTAGGTATGCTATGGCAACTTTGCTTTTCGACAACGAATTGCGACAAAATGTGGTGCGGCTGGCGCTGGGAAGTTACGACCAGATCAGCCGGCCGGGGTTTGTACAGGTGCCTTGATTCTTGGGGCCAAAAGGCCCAGCAGCAATCCTTCGCGCAGGCAGCATGTTTCGATGCAAGAGCTTGAAACTGCCTACTAACTACATTCCGCCACATCTTCTTACCCGAATCTCGCTTCCCCCACACTAGCGCGGATGCGACGGAAGTTGGTGGCCTGAGCGTGCATCAGGGGGATGCGCGCATCGACGTTCTGATCCATGGATCACCTCCTACAATTCTCACGTTGCGCGTCCGCCATGTTTGCGACTGCTACGCATTCGTTGTTGGTGTTGTTTCCCCACGCGCTCCGTTTTGCTGCGGGTCCCCTGCCACCGCCCCCGAGCTCGTGCGTCATAAATATGACATCCCTATCCCGCCTCTACTACGATGCGACACAACTTGAGGCCATTGTTACTTGGTGTATGCGCGAACAATGCTACCATCGTCACCATGTACCTGCTAGGCGGCACCTTGACAGGTGTAAGGGTCTGCTTATCTCTTGCTCCATAATCTGATGCTTTCCAGGGCATGTCATTCCTTCCATCATCCAAGCCACTGGTCGAGCAGGCGGTCGATGGAAAATTCCATGGGGAAGTATCCGATAGCATCGGTGGGTAGGAAGTCGATCCAGTCACTCAAGGGGCCACGAGGATCGATCATGCTCACGGCTTTGACGAATTCCCAAGACTCTGGATACCAGCCTGCTGCCTCCCAGTCGATGATAGACGACACTCGAACGACCTTATGTTCAGTGTGCATCACCTCAACCTGCACTGGAATAGCCTGGCTAACCTCCAGAATCACCATGTTATTTCGGGGGTGCAAGTCACCATGAGTCATAACAATACGATGATCGTCCTTCATAGAGCTCCGAAGCATCTCAACACATGGCGTTACTGTTTTATTGGGGTGCTGGAGAAGGAAGTCGTTGAATTCCGCTTCGGTGCGTAGAGGTGCTGAGCTTATGCGTTGATTTCTCCTCAGATCTTTGCATAATCCAGACGTAAAACTCCCTAGACGTACACCGGATCCAGAGTCCTCGGCGGTAGGAGTGCGGAGGAGCCGGAACAAAGAATTTAGCTGCTCCTGTACGGATGTCTTTTGCGTAGTGGAGAGATCTGGCCAGACGCTTTCAAGTGTAGTGCCTGTTGCTCGGGACATGAACAGACAAGTCCTTTGGTCACTACGTAAAACGCCTAGGCAGTGGGGAATCGGGAGCTTCGGCACGTGTGTGGCAACGTATTGTATATTATCGATATGATCAGGATCAAGAGACTGGGCGACTTTGACTACATGGCTCGGCCCGAGCTCGATGACGAAGGTGTCGTGGAGCTGAAATAGGATCTTTCCACCGCGTATTAACTGGTTGAATGCAGCCGCCATTTCTTTGGGTATATGGTTGAGCACTTCATCGCACTCTGATGCTGGATGCACCAGATTCAGCACCGATTGGTCTAAAGAGTGAGTGACTTTGACGGAGCCATCCACTAGCAGGTCCAGCAGCCCAGTCGCAACGGAGGGCTGGTGATCATCATTGTGCGACTCATCAACTGGGGATGAGTTAAACGCTTCGGCGAGCTCATCGACCAGACGAGGATACGCTGTTGATTCTCGCTTCAAGACTTCAGAAATATCTGCAGCAGGGTCGTGGCTCACCATTGAAGTCAATTGGCTGAGCGTGGCTTCATTGGCTAAACTTCGCGCCTCTCGAACGGCGACATGGGTGGCGGTAAGCTTTGGATCCTCTGAGTCTGCTGCGTGTGGCATGTTGAGCGTCCTGAAGTTGTAGATAACGACCTCGGAAGTTTGGACTTTTCCTTGCGGAGGTGAAGGTTCATTGAGAGCCGGGCGTGTCACGAGGTTTACGGGGAAGCCGAGGGGCGCCAAGCCACTAGCGTTTCCCCACACTAGCGCGGATGCGACGGAACCTTGGAATTTGCGGCCTCAGCGTGTGTCACGGGGATTTCGCGCATCGACGTACTGAACCATGGATCACCTTACTTCCCACACTTCTCATTTTGCGTGTTCAACATATGCATCATATGCGACTGTTACCCACATTTTGTTGTTGTTGTTTCCTCAGGTCGACTGCCAGGTGTCACCGCCTCCCGAGGTCATGCGTCATGCGTCATGAATACAACATCCTTCACCCCGCGTCTCGATACTAAACGAAAGGCAATGCCACTACAGGAGCATCGCGTGTTAGATGCACCACAGCTCGGAATCTTTCATGAATAATCCTCGCATTCTCACGACGAACGACAAAAGCGATACAACTTTGGGCCATTGCTACCTAGGTTCCTGGTCTACGTCAGATCAATGCAGTCATCGTCACCTTCTGCCTGCTGAGCGGTAGCTTATAGGAACCTACGCAGGAGTAGCGGCCTTCTTAGTACACTGACACACGACACAGTTCGAAGAGAAGTCAAGTACCGACACCATTGTGATTGGGCCCTAATAGTCTTATTCCGAGCCCAGGATGCAGCGACAGAGCCTGTTCATACGTTCCTAAGGGGGTAGCTGACCATGTCAAGATGGCTAATTCCAAGCCATGTAGTAGTCGCGACGTGTTCTGGGCAGAGGCGCGAAGTCTAGAGTAAGTGTTTCAAAGGTACCGGAGAGCTTGGCCAATCACGAGTCCATATCGATATGAGGTACAACATCGCGGAATCTGGGGTAATTACCAGGTGTGTATGGGTAAAGGGCGATTACGAACGAAATCACGAGCCCAATATCCCGGTCGTTGGTCACTACAAGACAGACATAATGTGCTCATCGCTTCCCGTTTTGAGAAGTTCTTGGGCCCATCGACAGCAACCCGTCCCGTCACGCAGAGATGCGACTCTCCAGTATCGCAATACAAGGCTTCTTTACCACCGCTGTCCATGCCCACGGCCGAATAACCCAAATCACGACATCTAGCGGAGAGATACACGAAGGCTGGGATCCCGCTTCCTCGGACGATCTTATACCTCCGCTTCCACTTGCGGCATGGTCCGCATCAAATCTCGGCAACATATACGTCCCACCCTCGCAGTTCAACAACTCCAACATCGCCTGTCACTACAACGCTATACCAGGCGCTCTCCATGTCAACACCACCGCCGGTGACGAGCTGAAGCTACAATGGAACGAGTGGCCAGTATCGCACGTCGGTCCCGTCATGACGTACCTGGCGGACTGCGAGGGTAGCTGCACGAGCAGGACAAGTGAAGATCTGGCATGGGTGAAGATCGATGAGCTTGGATGGCTGAACAGCACAGGCTGGGATACATTGGATCTCGGTGGCACGTGGGCAGCGGATGTGCTCATTGCGAATGAGTATTCTTGGATGGTCGAGATACCGGAAAGACTCGCGGAGGGGTACTATGTGTTGCGACATGAGATCATCGCGTTGCATGTTGCGGAGAACCTAGATGGCGCCCAGGCATATCCACAGTGTGTCAACTTGCGCGTTGCACGGAAGTCGAGTGAAGAGGGGAAGAAGCTAGTTGGTGGTATTCTGGGAAAAGAGTTATATGGCATGAAGGATGAAGGTATACTAGTAGACGTACATCGGAAGCTTGCTGGGTACAGGATTCCGGGGCCGAAGCTATGGGAAGATGCGACACGTGTACGCCAGCCTAATCAATGATGCTGCATTCATTTCATGCTGGGAGCGAGTCGACTTCCAGCTTACTCGAAATATTCGACTCACCCAAAGGATCATATGATGAGTTCTCGAGGTATCTTACCAGCAATTTCACCACCTTGGCGCCTGACCAATCATACCCGCGACTGCATGAATTGTAGAAGGCTTTCTGTCTTCCACGCTGCGTCTGGGCGGTCAAAATTCTCACTACCAATTGCAAGTGCATCAAATAGTAAGTCTATAAGTTGCGTCAAGCACGAAAACGTTTGAGGCGCCTTTGGTCTCATCTGATCTTGTAGCAAGCTGAAAAGCGCTCCGGGTGAGTTGTACCCTAGGTATCTTGCCATTACTACGGTGTCTCTGACAATCGACGATAGGTATCTTGGAACTAATACGAATGAGAGGAATGCCAAGTTTGAGTGAGTACTACAACTTAACAATCACTGTGCCGGGCGTTTACGAAAGGCTAGTCATCTCACCAGCCCGTCCGGGAAAAACATTGCGCAATGGAGGATGAGTTATTGCGCAATGCAGGATGAATTATTGCGCAATGGGCGACAATTGCCAGACCAACTCCACTTTCAGTGTCTCTTATCCAACGCGCCCAGGCCAACACACAGATATAAAATATCTCTCCGGATCCGACGCACATCACTTCTACCTCTACCTCGAACTCGACATCTCAGCCGCTGAACACGTTACAAACATGCTTCAGCTACTCGATCTACCGATAGAGATCGTCCAGCGCGTCTTCAACACACTAGCCAGAAAGCATGGTATACCAGCAGCGTGGTTGGCTCGAGGAACCTGCAGTAAGTACCCAACAATACAACAACCGCACACATGACATCCCAAGCTGACAGACTGCGACATTAGCCTCGTTCCGCGATTACATCACGTACGACATTCTCGCCAATCCAGCCCTCAACGCCTACCTCAAGACGCCTGCCGGCCGCAAGATCCTCAAGGAGTACCTCGCCGACTTCCTCTTCGTGCGAAGCAAGAAGCTCAACGGCTTCGCACGCAGCCATGTGACGGACTTCATCCGCGCTATCCTGCGAGCGATGACTCCATGGATCGCCAACGACACTGAAGAGGCTGCACTTAGGAGGGCGCTGTGTGAACTGTTTGTTCGCAACCACAGCGACGCGTTCAGATGCGTTACCACTGACTTCAACAAATTGGGATACTACATGCCGAACACCATCCGGGTCACTGATACTGCCCTGATTGCTGCAGCCGCCGCAACCGGAAAGCTCGACGCGTTGAAGCACTTCGTCGGCGCTAACAAGTGTCTTCTGTGGACGCAGTCACTAGCTTTTGGTTACCCACTTGATGCTGCGGTGTATGCGGGCCAAGAAGTTGCCACCAAGGCACTGGTACAGCAAGCCATCACCAATCAGGACCGAGACGTCGCTGGATACCAATACAGCGAGCATGTATCCTTCCGCCAGGCCATCTGTACCACTATCGGACTGGAAGACGACTCTATGACCATGACCAAATACCTCCTGGCCAAGTACATCACCGCGTTCGGCTCAGCAACCGAAGCCTGCATGAAAGCCTGGCTGGACAAGGCTATCCAAACCAACAAAGAAGAATTACTCAAGCTACTTCTTGCTTTGCCTTCGCAAACCGGTCCATCAACCATCTACGCCGCTTTCGAAACTGCATGCCGTCTTTCGAAGCCAGATCTCCTGCATCTACTCTTCGGTCCTCAGATCGGTCAAACTACCCTAGCCATCAACCAGATCCAAGGCTCCACATACGCCCTCCTCACCGCCGTCAACTTATGCACAACACCAGCCGCTGGCATCTTCATCAAGTCGCTGCTGGAACTAGGCGCCGATCCCAACGGTCCCGCGTACCTAGCCGGTGTCGAGCGGCCTCTCCAAGCAGCGATGCGTTACGGTCGTAGCATCGCTTGTCTGGTCTTACTTGAAGCTGGTGCTAATCCGCATTTGGTCACACCTGGAAGTTTGGCGTGGGTAGAGAGTGTGAAGAAGAGGTACCGGGAGGATACGAGGGCGGGTAGGGTGTTCAGGGAAGCGCTTGAGGTTTGCGAGGTGCCTAAGGTAGCGAGGGACGAGGACTTTCTTGTTGAGGTGGATGAGGCGGGTGGGGACGTGGAGGTTGAGGGTGGTGAGGAGGTGGAGGTAGGGGATGCCTAGGAGGATATGTTATGTTGGGGATATGCCCTACTTTCGCTCTAAGAGTAGCATAGACTGCAGGGCCTCATGGAAGTCACTAGATAGCCTTTTGCTGTAGCAATGTAAGAGGTATGCAAACTTGTGCTCTTAGTAGGATGCGAGGAATCACCATCCTCAGTTGATCTCATTAAGACACGATAAGATGAAAGTGACTCATGACGAGAAGGGTGTGCGCCGTGGGCATACGGCGAGGGGAATGAAGAGAGGACGTGGAAGGAGAGTTTCGATATGGTGGGGCTTCCGCTGGAGTGACAAGGCCGATCATCGGCGTTTGTAGGCCGATGTCTAGATGTTGTCTGCAGGGCGTAATTCTCAGGGGTCGGTTGTATTTGAATCCGTCGCCCACGGTCCCGGCTTCCCGTGTGGCGCGAAGTTTGCTGCAACCTCATGAATGGGATGCCGCATTCGGAGCGGCACTGCCCGTTCGCCGCGCCGACACTCCTCCAGCTTTTCCTGCTCGATCCTTTCTCCAAAGACACCTGGGTACTTCCAATCTTGCAGTGACGGATGATTACCTGTTGTTACCAACACGCACCCATGTTGCGGTGCGCGTCGCCACCGGTGCACGGCCGCTACCAAGATACCATCCAATGCGCACGCCGTTCCAGCCGTCCTTCAGTCACAAGCCTCCCAGAAGGATGGAGTCGCGTCGCCCCGTGATGATTTATAGTCTCCTGTATGGTCGCATAATATAAACTTATGTCACTTGACATGGTTCCAATACGATCAGCATCCTCATTCGTTAACGAGATCCATTTCTACGTATACTAAGCTGTTCATGTAGACTAACGAATACCAACATCTTGACCTCGTGGCTCATATTACCCCCAGATCCGAATCCAGTAAACGAGACCTGCGCACCAACACGATGTACGCCCTGCAGACAGTCCTGGCTACGCCCTAACGAGGACTCAGGTCGTAGTTGCTTTGGATGGCCATACAGGCTATCGCCGGTTCCCGTTCGACCTCGCCACTCGCAATCTTGCGTTCTAACTCCGCCCTTCCCTCGCGGTGCTTTCTCATATTCTCGTCGCGCTCGTTCTGGGTGCCGAAAGTTGGAATCAGCCCTGCAGGGGGGTTCATCCACTGCCTACAATTGCAGCATCATGTCAGTCGATGTTTTCGCTGCTCAATGAACGTGCGATAGATAGTGCGACTTACTCCTGTGGAACCGTTCTACCATCAATCCCGCGAAATCTGTCCTCTTTCTCTTGACTCCATGGACCTCTGTCCAACCATGATTTGATCAGCTCCGGCGACATGGGCTTTGCATCAAAGATGTTGGTTTGAGTGATTTCGTCAGGCGGCCCAGGTAGGTATTCGATGACTCTCATCACGCCGTCTCTGCAGATCATGTGGAAGTGATGGCTATTCTCGCATTCTCGCATAGAGTCGATGAAGATCTCCAGCGGATCTGTCACGACTCTCGCTCCAGTGGAAGCGGCGGCCTTCTCCACGCCGCCTTCGTGTTGACTCTGGTCTGCGGTTGAAGGTTCCTCGTTGTTGGCGTTGAATCCTTTCTGGCTCCGCGGCATTGGCGAGGATGAACAGGACATCGTTGATTCGTGTACAGTGGGAGATAGGATTTAGGCAAGTAGCACTAGCTTCAGGTGTTATTAAATGCAACCTCGGGTGGAGGGTTAAATAGAGTGGTGGCAGCAGGCGACGTGGTGTCCGCGAGAAGAGGATGCAGTGCGCAAAGGTTGAGATGCGGGGCGTACTTATAGACGGCACACCCAGGCAGTGCTGACCAACAGAATCCTGCATGACGCAGCATTGCGATCTACCAGCCTCGCAGTCATGTGAGTATGCGCCAACATGTACTTCGACAACTTGGAGGGATCGAGAAGAGGCCCAGCAGTGGCCTATAAAGCCTCTATTTCTCGCCGACGACATGAACATCATCCTAGTAAAGCATACTTCAACAAATTCCTCTACACAAAGCCTCCTCTATCACACAGCGATTTCGACATGAGGTTCTCGTTCTTCGTTTCCGCCAGTGCGGCCTTTCTGTTAGCAGCAGCAGCGCCTCATGAAGATGTGGTAGGTACTCTTAAGGACCACGTTCAATCGACACTTTACTAACAACAAGACATTAGTCGCTCGACGAAGCACTCAAGAACTTCGATTACGGCGCGATGATGGATCTGGGACGCGATGGAGTGCTTCGTAGCTTGAACGCAGCACACGACACTGTATTGGACTTTGTCCAGCTCAGTGGGCCTCAGATCACCGAGTTCTTTGCTAAAACAGGCTCGGACCCATCCGTCATGTCCGGCGTGTACGTTTGCTCCAATCAACTCCTCTATCAGTAGATCTTGAGAATGAAGCTAATCACTATTCCAGCGATGGACGCACCGTGACGTCTGACGCCCAGCTATGGGCCATCCCGGACGACATCATCGCACGTGAGCCGACCGTCAGAACATCGGAGGCAAAGCTGCCAGGGGTGCTATCTGTGCACCAGAGGGCGGAATGCGTAGCGGGAGCGCCCTGCGATGAGACAGCTGATTGCTACGAATACAATTGCGCCCGCTGTCTTCGTGGGCCGATGTGCATTGGAGGTCCATCAGGCTGCCTCAATCAGAGCGGCAAGTGCGCTTGGAACAGATGAGAACTGCGTCTTCTACCGTTGACTCTGCTTTGGAAACCATGGCTAAAGCCTATCACACTCGTTAGAATCCACTGAAATGAAAGATATTTCCAAAGCATACACATTCCTTGTTTGCGCGATTTCCATGTGACGGCGTGGATGGTTTGACAAACATTGCGCGACTCGACCGAATGAATACTTAAGGCTACACTCTGACTCCAGGCTTCTACTACTTTTCATTGTACAAAAGCGCCCTATATATCTACCCTTTTCGCTTTTCTACTTGGATCACAGACTTCTGCCCAACAACACTTGTCTATACCGGGGTGACCAACAACTTCAATTAACCCCAACTACCTCTTCGAAACACACATTCAGCCATGTCTTCTACAGTACTGATCAGCGACCTTCCCTCCAACTGCGAGTCATCCTACGTATTCACTGAGTTACGTTTGCACGAAGACGAAATCGAAGAAGTTTACACACGAGCGGGAGGAGGCGAGTCCGCCTGGATAGTCTTCAAGGCTCCCGAGCTCGCCGCGATATTCGAGAAGAATCACAAAGGCTACCACTTCGGGGCAACCGGCAAGAAGATCGCGACCTCATTCTGGAACGAAGCCATTCCTGAACACGCCACCAATCGCTATTCCGACTTCGTCAGCGCCCGGGATCACCAAATACACTCACGCACCGTTGAGATCACCGGTCTTCCCGCAAAACACACTCTGAGTGACATGAACAAGTTGCTAGAGTCGGTGCGAGACCATTACATTGAAGCCACCAAGCAGAACCAGCGTCTAAACCCAACCGACTATGGCTACTACGAGCCCATCAATATCCTTCACGTTAAAACACCCGACCCGGGAGTTGGACTTTTGCAGCTCGCGCAGCCGTGGATGGCGGTCGAAATAGTACGCCAGTACGCGGGTACTTACTGGAAGAACGCCACACTCAACGCTCGATGCGTTCCTGATGAAGAAATGGAGAAACTGCTTGTCAAGGAGCCCAGCGCTACGGACGTATCGCTCTTCGTCCGTGGCGTGAAGGTCGGTATTTCGTCGACAGAGGTGCGAGAGATTTTCAAGGACTTCCCCATCACCGACGTCAATATTCTACCAGGCAAGACATTCTGCTTCGTTGTCGTTCAGCAAGCGCAAGCAAACTCTATACTCGCACAGTTCAAGAATGGCGTTAAGTGGCAAGGTCGCACCATCAAAGTGGACTTGTCGGACAAGGATAAGAGGAAGAAGAAAGCCGAGTTTGGCTCTACCAGCGCCCCTCCAATTGCTGCTCCAGCTCCTCTACCACCTACGGGTATCACGGACTTGAAACTGGAAAATCTGCCATACGACATCACAGACCTCAGAATCCGTACCATATTCGAGGGCTTCGCCGTATACAAGGTCGTCGTCAAGCAGGGCTACGCTTTTGTGGGTATCCCGACAGGGGCAGTCGGCCGCGCTCTCGATATGCTGAACGACACGATGATTGGGGCTGGATACATCAAGGCCAAGGTTGCAGATAGCCGGAAGAAATAGGACTGCAGGTCTGCTTCGGTGCTATGAAGGCGTCGAAGGGGGTTTACGAGACGTCAGAAGCGGGTCGTTGCGTGTTTTGTATCTGTCGGCTGGTGCGTTGATGGGTACTCTGGATAGTTTGGACGGCTTGTAGGCGCTTGACTGTGGTAAGACTCTGAGGATTGCGATTTCTCTTATTTGATAAGGAGTGTCTTTTGCGTATGTGGTGATTATGTATTTCGGGAGTCATGAGTGGCTCGTCTCGCTCTGCGTCATCGCAGTACCATGGATGGGATGGAAAAACCGAACTTTTTGACCGTGGTAATGAAATACTTGCAAATATATTCACTGCAATGTTGCCTTCATGATGGATGGTGCCTTGGTTACACTGACCATTCCTTGTATGAGCATGCTCGAGCTTCTATAATTCTTGCGTATTGCGTCCTAATAACACTTGCTGCTCAGCTAAACACTCGATCAAGCCGTACGCTCAAAGTTCAACCATGACAGACTACACCTACTACAGTTCATCCGCGTCCAGGGGCTTCACCTTTTTAATACCCTACCATGTGCAAGCCATCTTTGTCAGTACTACGAAGAAGCTACCTTCCGCCGTCCGCCCCGTGTACCGCGAGTATTTTGGCGACATCATGGCATGTCGAGATCGAGCTCGAGACTCGGCCGAGAAGATGCAAGCGTTCGTGAACGAGAACTTTCTGCATATTTCGAAGGACCATAACCGACTAGCGAACCTGATGAATGCGGAGATCGATAAGCAGAGGAAGAATGTGTTGGTCAAGATCCCAATCACGGGCGATGGAACGGCGGCTGAAGACGATGAGGGGGAACCGGTGGCGCAACCGCGTGAGAGGGAGCAGAATGTCGCTACTCCAGGCAAAAAAGTAACACCGGAAGTTGTGTCAGAAGCCGCCGCGAAGGCGACAGTGTGCGAAGAGTCCCCTGAAGCAGCCTCTCCTCCGACTTTGGCGAATGCGGAGCTTGTTCGGCCAACCCTGCTTCAGGGCCCCGCGACATCGTCGGCTTCTCCAACCGGTATAAACAGCGAACAATCCGAGGCAGACGAGGAAGACAGCGAGATGAGCGTAATATTGCTCGACACATCAGAGCCTTGGAACGACTCGCTTTGGCCACACGGTGCCTGGGTAGATGGCCTGGAAGTCATCGATGCGCTTCCATGGGCGCGCCCAAAGCCGACCTAATCGCATCTTCCTGGACGGCCAGACTACCAACAACGAGCCACAACATGCCGCGGCTAATCCTCATTCCTCTTAATCCCCGCTTTGATGTCCCAGAAGCAGGTGACCTGCAGCTTTCCTCTGCCGACGCACTCAGGGTTGTCGCAGTGGAACCGCGAACATCGTTCTCGGTAGCGGAAGTCGATGTTACTGAGGCAGTACATGCATGGCCATAGGTCGACGTAAGGGAAGGTGGCCTTGATCTCGTACGTAGCGTTCCTGCGTTGAGTCAGATTAAAAAGCGTTTAGAAATGACACGTTAGCACTCACCTCCACTTTTGGATGTCTTCTCGCGTCAGGTTGTGCGATGCCGGAGGGTCTTCTTGTCTTAGGGTCGGGGTATCGCTTCGTTTGGCTGTTGAAGCGCGTGCATTCGTGGGTGCTGGAGCGCTTTGCTCATCGGATTGCCGAAGCTCACTGCTTCTCCGACGATTCTCGCGTCTCAGTCGTTGGGCGTTCATGTCTTGTGGTTGTTGGGTTTCCTGAGCGCTCGGTTTTGGGGTGTTTCCGTATCCGAACAGCGGCATGGTTATCGTCGTGCGATGTGTGCGATAAAGATCGACAAAGTGGAGGTTTTTCCGGGGAGTCAAAGGAGTGGTTAGCTGTTCAGCAAACGAAATTTTGTGTGATGAGATTCACTCGCGTAGCGCGTGGCCTTCAACCACGTAACCATGAATTTCGGGATGTGAATATGTGTGGTTGTCGCACGGTTCGAAAAGACATGATGACGCGTACTGTACCAAATATTCCACGACAAGCTGGAGACCAACTGGTCTAACAGTGGCTTGACAAAGCGTCTTGGTCACGCGGCGCATCTATCTTTCGTTGATCTTGTGAATTAACAGATGCCGTGTTGCTGAGTATCATTCGCATCTCCATGGAAGGCTCTCCAGTACAGGCTGAGTACGGCAAGGTTGAGTATAGCTGACAAGAACTAGAAACCATTCAGTTGCTTTTCCAGTTGGAAAGATGGCTTCTGCACGTGAAGCCAGGCATCTACTGTGAGCGTTGTCTTGATACAAGCGACGTATGCGTCAATGACGATCATCGCGGTGCGCGTGGCTGCATCCGTGTGTTGCAGGATGGAGATGAAAGTCACATTTGGCGAGATGCACAAATGTGACTGAGCTCGAAAGTCATCGCGACGGCAAGTTGATGTCTTTTTCGCACAGGTGGAAGGTTGAGATATCGTTGCCGCTGTCGCGCAAGGTCAAGCCGCACCAAGACGCCATGACCACCGCGTCGGCCGAGATTACTCCGACCGCCGACGCCGACGGAACTTCAACCACCCACAGGCAAACGTCCATTTCCCGACATCCACGACGAGAGATCTGTACACTATGGCGTCTCACCGTTCGTCGACTCCCAGACCCTCAAAAAAATACATCCTCACGACTTCTTCAACCGACGTAATTGACACGTCGCATTAAAGAGCCGGAAAGCTGCTGTTCTCACACCCGACGCGCGTGTAACCAGTCATCTGAAGAGCACCCATGCTTCAAGATGATGCGCATGCTGGTGCTTTCAAAATGGACCTGGTGATGAATACGCGTAACGATGTGAGCGCCGGAATCAATATTGTAAAGAGGATGTATCCTGAAAGCTATGTGATGCGTCTGCATTCGTGATATCAGCGTGTGCCGATGTTCTGGACTGTCGGTGTGCGACGACGAACGAGGGCGCTTACGCCGCAACGACGGGTAACGAGACGAAGTTGAGTTGGGTTGCGGAGGCGGCTTGGGTGATGCTGCTGAGAGTGCACCTTGGACTGACCCAGATCGTTATCTATTTGCGAAGAGATGGTATGCAGGCAATGCGCGAGAGAGTACATTGGCAATCCCATGCTGGGCGAAACGGCAGCCTGGCATCACTCAGAGGTGTCTGCGCCGCCATTATACAGCGGTCACCATATCCAAGACCACCTCAGATGCTCGAATTCGGTATCGCACTTCTTCATTTCACTATGACGATGCGGCGGATGATATCACAATAGGAAGCAGAAATCATTGTCGATGCTGGGCACGTTTAGCGCCGTATATACTCCCCGACCTCTCACTCCCAGGTCCTCCGCCATCCGCTTCACTTCCATAGCTACTCTACTCTAGAATGGCCACGATGACACACCGCCAACAGCGAAAGACGACCACGACGGCTAAGCTAGGGAATCTAGACGTTCTCCTTATCGCTCTACGAGCTGACCTCGGCCCCGACTGGGGATGCTACAAGGAACTCATAGAGGGGGCTGCAGATGCGAAGGCAAACGGCGAGAATGTTTCCGCCTGGGTCGACCAAATCGAGCCGCTCGTGCGAAACACCGCTTCGCAATTCGCGCATCAGGGAGTGCTGTTTCTGTTAGGCATCAAGGTGGGTAGTGAAGGTGAGATGTCTTTCCCTATCTAGCACCTTCACCTCAAAACTAAACACTCTCAGCTTCTTCTGTCACCAAGGCCACTGACGCGACCAACGACATGTCCGCTCCACCTCCTGACACCCGACGTCCATCGCAATCAGCTTCTTCTGTCACCAAGGTCACCAACGCGACCAACGAAATGTCCGCTCCACCTCTTCACACTCAACGCTCGCAGCAACCAGTACAGCCCCCAGCCAACATGCAGAACAACTTCACACCCAGCTGGACACCCATGCCCTCCCCCGGTCCTAGCCCCTACATGCCACCGACACCCACCTCCGTCGCATCCAAAAAACGCTCCGCCGCCAACGTCGCCTTCCACGGCCAGAAGCAGACTACCGCGACACAACCCCTCAAATCCGACTGGTTCGGCGGTTACGTCCTTCACCAAGATCCTGCCTTCCGCCGCGACGTATTCGAGTTCTTTGGACACGCAGTACCCGACAAGCCCGATCCCAAGCACCACGATCAATCCGATGTTTCATCCGTCTACAAGGCTGCGGATGACGACCTGGCGGTCTGGAGGGCAGGCGCTGGGGCTGAGCGCGAGGTGAAGGACGACGGCGCGGAGAACGTCAAGGACAGGACCAAAGTTGTGGAGGATGCGAAGCGAGAGCGTGTGCGAGAAGGCTTGCGATACAAGCTTTTTGACAAGTTGGATTGATACTGGCCACTGATGAGGTGGGCGCTTTTGAAGTCAGGCGTCTGCGCGGGCTGACCTGGTGCGGAGACGAGCGACGTACGATCTTGTGGAAGGGCAAATGAAGGGCTTTTGGAGAGCGCGATAGATGGTAGGGCTGGTAGGGAAGGCGTTTGGCGTCGCTAAAGGACGAATGATACCCCCGGAAGACTTGTGAATGATACTTCAGAAAACACACCTCTCCTCCCCCATCCATCTATGCAACCAACGCACATCCACCCTTCACTCATCCAAAGTCTACTACCACGTCAACAAAGAAAAAAACCGAAAAGGCCTGCAGCTTACATTAACATGGAAGTATGGAAGATAGATGGCGTGGCGTCGATGTAGGCTCCAGACCTGTCCAGGTTTTTTTCTTGTATGAGGTGCTACAACTTCTCCGCCAACCCCCCTCTCTTCGCCTCAAAAGGCACCGCCAAATTCTTCTCCGCCCACTCCTTCTCCGCCTCCGTCCCCGGCATCGGCGGCACCATCCCATTCACCTTCCACAAATCCCTATCCACATCCTCACAACTATACTCCCAGTCATACCCTTTATCCGCGATAAACGGCTTCAGCGCCGCGTCTACAGCATCCATAAAGCGGTGTTTGTGCTCGAGTGAAGTACTATTTCCAGTCAGCCCGGGCATCCACGAGTCATACATACACTAGGTAGGGATGTAAGTAAGTACAATTGCCTCGCAAGATGCTCCATCTTAATCCGTATCATGGGGACTGAGCTATCGCGGCCGGGCTTGTTGGCGTCAGTCATGGGAGAGGGACGGGGTACGCCGCCGATGAAGAAGGAATCTGGTTGGATGGGCTGGAAGAGGACGTTTACGTAGAATCTAGGCAGGCCGACGATGGTGTAGAGTTTTGTGATTTCGTTTGCGAGGGCAGTTTTGTCGGCGAGGGAGGTGAAGGTGTTGGGTGGGTGGTAGATTATCCAGAGAGGCATTGTTGAGGATGTTTGTGAGGTTATGAGCGAGGGGGAATGGGATGATACCTAGGCAATAGTGTTGACTTTCTGGATATGGGGTATACTACGAAGCTTATATAATATCCACATACATTCATGCCGACGATGTAGGTTTACCTAGGTAGGCTACACGTGATTTGGAATAGTAATCACGACCGAGTGGTTACTAAGGGCTGCGCTAATCATGCACTGCATTGGGACTAACAAGAAGACGTAGATCTTGGTACACCGCGCAAAGAACGACTAATCATGACCGATGGCGGTCTTCTGGGCTTCGCTCTTAGATCTGAACTCTTTAAGCGATTAACCTTGCGTGTAACTATTATAGTGATTTATCGTTGCGCGGGAACGTGATTTTGTGGGAGTTTATTCCCCCGCATATTGTTACTAGACGGGTATCACTAGCACTGGATACTAGTTTTCGGGGCTAGCGTGATAGGTAGACTATCTTTACGTCCGTAACAATCGTTGGCTTGCCCGCGTTGAGGTATGCGGCTCTATTCTACAACGGACCCGCGTTCACAACTCCGCCACAACCCTTCGTACGACTTCATCGAGATCTTCCTCTTGTAGCCCTAGCAGATCATTCGCAAAGCCTTCCTTCTCTTTCCAGTCCGCAGCGACCACTCCCCACACTGCGACGACCTCTTCCCTCGCCTCACCATCCCCATTTAGCATCTTCGGCCGAGACACATCCAACTCTTCCTTGCTGTTCTGATCGATGCGCTCGAACTTGTCGCCTGTAGCCTTCTCCAGCGCGGCAAGGACCTCGAGTTGCGTGACATGGTGGCTGTGTACATAAAGGAGCTCGTTCGCGGTTTCATCTGGCTTCTCCAGGATCTTGATGACTGCTTTGCCGATGAAGTCCAAGTTTGAGGCGGAGAACTTAATGTTGCCGCCGTCGAGGATGTATGCTTTGCGAGCCTTGACATCGAACTTGAGCAGACCGCAGGTCATGCCCCAGTCGAAGAAGTGGCCTGTGACAAGACTCGTCCAGGTAAGCTTTCCCATGCCGCTGTCTCGCTCCTTGCCCTCCAATGTCAAGAGGTAATCCCGGACGTCTTTCTTGCCCTTCATCAGCGGTAGAATCTCATTCGTCTTGTTATCCGCAGAATCGCAGCTGCCGAACTCAGCAGGCATCACGCGCTTCACGCCGCCTTTGAACGCGGCGTCGATGAGCTTCTTCTGCGACTCCACATGGCTTCCTGCGATGGTTATGACGAGGGCGTCGATCTTGTTCTCTCGCAGTACTTTGGCGACTCCATCAACGTTGAGATCATCAGGGATAGTGATGACTTTTGTTTCGGGGTAGACGGATTTGGATGTTTGGCGGTTGAGGACGAAGATGTCGAACTCGGAGGTTTTGAGCGCATTGAGAACGGGTGCGCCGAGCGTGCCTGTGCCGCCGATGAGGGCGACGTTGGTGATGGCCATTGTGTGGTGCGGTGTTGATATATGTGATGGTTGCGGGGTGACTCGCACACGTCCGCTTTCGTGGAGAATGGGCGATCGGCTATGGGCGCCTAGTCACGGTCCTTCCTAATCGTGGAGGGCCATACATCACTTCTTTCGAACGGGAAATCGTACATTTCGCGACCTGCATCTCTATACGTGCGCGACAAGGCAAATACAGCTATCGCGAGGGGCATACCGCGTTCGCGTGTGTTGACGTCGATGATGTCATGGCACCTTCCGATGGCTACGTCGCTTGCTGTCGCGCTCTTGTGATTCCAGCACTTACAATGGTCTCGCCAACACATTGCTTGATATCACGCAGTCTTTGTACTACACTCGCGTATACGCCCAATGACTGAACATCATATCCTGGTCAGTAGTCATGTGTCGACTGCGCCGCATTGCATCTTCAGCGAGCGGGTGCGGGGTGAACGCGACTTCGCATGGAATCTCAACAGTCCGCCGATTGATCTCCACAACCTGAGAACCGCTTCTGTCCAGTCTCTAGCCTGTTGGCCATTTCAGCAGTACCAGCAGCGTATCACAAAGCTGACGTCGCCCACTGCGCATACCTGTCGTCTCGACTGCCTTCAATCGATTTATCGCCGGCGATATATCAACGTCAAGTCTGCACATCAAGATGGACGATCAAGAAGTGACCTACCAGTATCAGTCAATAAACGCGAGTGAAGATATCCGCGTCCTTCGTCTACGACCAGGCGCGTTTGCTGAGCCCCTTATCGGCAGCCTCGTCGTGCGGAAGATCGGGGATGACGAAGGCAACCCGCCCGCCTATGATTGCGTTTCTTATTGCTGGGGAACCCAAAAGCACTTCACATCTTTCATATGCGACGGTCAGACCCTGTGCATCACGGTGGCAGTTGATGAGATGTTGCGACATATGCGGCAGGCCATGGAACTGTGTGATCTATGGGTAGATGCTAGTACGTATCGACGTATGCCGCAACGCACCATGTATTCTGACCAGTGCCATAGTTTGTATTAACCAGGCCGATAGTGAAGAGAAAAGCCAGCAAGTGCGTACCATGGATAGAATTTATGCCTTAGCTCACTCAGTGCGGGTCTGGCTGGGCTCAGCGACCGACGAAGAGGTTGATTCTGTATGGCCAATGTTCAGCGCCAGTTCTGACGACCCGTATAAAGATAGCCACATACAGATTGAGAAGAGAAAAACATGGCTACATGCTCTTGACGAAACGACTTCGACCTCTCGGTTATTGAAACGATTCTTCAATCGAGCTTGGTTCACAAGACGATGGGTCGTGCAAGAGGTGGTTCTTGCCCGTGAGGTAATCGTTCATTGCGGGCTTCATGAAGTTACATGGCATAGATTTTACCGGGGTGCGCGCGTACATTACCTAGTTCTTGAAGAGCAGCGTAAGGTTGGTGGTTGTGATGTTGCTACTGTGGCAAATCAGGTCTTCGATACTATTGAAAGCTTGGAGAATTCCAGGCTTCAAAGGAAAGAGCGTGTTTGGTTTAGGGGAAAGCGCCCAGATTCTCAGATTGAGAAAGCTTTGCAACTTCTGGAGTTATATCATGCAGCTGAGTGTGTGGACGAACGCGATCGCCTGTATGCGTTGTATGGCCTCTCAATGAGCATGTCAATGAGCATAAGACTGCCCGCTGAACAAGACCCCAATTTGATGCAGCTGTGCCCTGTGGATTACAGCAATCACTTCTCGCACATCTATACGAAATTTGCCGTCGGCGCGATAGAATCTGGTAATCTTTACAATGTTCTTGCAAACGCGATCGAATTCGGAACCCTCTCCCAGCAGGATGAAGGCTGGCCTTCTTGGGTACCAAGTTGGAATCGAAAGAGGAAGCTGAACGAAACCGAGGCTTGGCTCAAATTGGTCGCGCATAATCCTCAATTTGGACCGAATGTCCACGTCCCTCCCAAACTTCGATTTCCAAAATGGAAGGACGGGGTGACGGAAGATGAAGCAACGTATACCCAAGAGTATGCGACTAGAGCAATTCATCTCCGTGGTTCTATCCGTCGTATTTGCGAGGCTCAACCGAGCACCTGCAGTCTGGACGTGCTAGCGTATCTAGACACTATGCTCGATCGTCAATGCGTTGGACACGCCTTCGCAAAGTCCAGATACATTCTGGCGTGGCTAGTGATGCTCGTTCTCTCCGGGCACAGCAGAATATTGTTACGACCAGGCCTCGACCAAAAGACCTACTTGACTTTCAAGCCATCTTACCAGAAAGAGTATCCGGAAAAGGACACCATCACATATAGAGCTTTGAAGAGAGTTCTAGGGCTACCTCTGGCAGAGTCTACAGAATGGAAGTACGACTTAGACCAAGACAAGTTTCTGTCCGAAGTAAGGCGAGTACTGCAAGGCCTCTATCCATTTCGCTATGATCACGATGGATCTCCGGCGTTCGGTATCGCGTTGGCAGAAGTAAGGGCAGGCGATTTTGTGTTCCGCAACACTCAAGTAGCCAGCCATAAAGATGAACAGGGAGACCCTACGCCTCCGATCAGTGGGTTCATAATACGGCCTTATCAGCAAGCGAGCGCTATAGGCCCTGCCACTTTCCGTCTTGTTGGCATGTGCTTTGCCTACTATCCCGACTTGAAGGACCCAGAGTTGGTCGAAGTTGTCCTGGTGTAGGGAATACAAGCTGGAATTGGTACAAGCAAGCCGGGAGTAATTTGAAGCTTCAAGAACACATGGACATCGCTTTGATCTGCCACATTGAAGAACACATATATAGCTGGCCTGCACACAACTCGGAGAAAAATTCGTTGTCGTCTCCTGGACTCAAAGATACCAAAGAGAGACATCCTTTGAAAAGACACAACGATGGGTCGCAGCTGGGAGGGAGGCAGCATCGAGGCCCATTATACATGGAAGAACATGAACAGGTGCGCTGCCGTCTACAATGACATACGAGACAAAAGCTGATAGCATTTCAAAGCAATGTAGGCTTCAGATCAAATCATGCCCCAGCGAAGCTGCGGTGATAATGCAGGATAATTGTGCCATCAGGAAACTACCGACGGAGTAGGATACGTTGAGAAATGCGATCAAGCGGTGACACGCCGAACACTGCAGCGGACAACCTCAGAGCTATCGAGAATATCCCGTACACTAAGCTCTAATTCCAGTGACCAGCCCGATGTTGGAACCGGCCTCATTCTGAGTCGACAGCGCGTCCTCTTCATCCTTGCGATGAGTCGTGGAGAACAAGTCAACAATCGCGATGGCAACCGCAATGGCGATTGCGACAGCGACAAAGATGAAGCGAGCGCCGCAGATGCGCCGGTATTGACATCACCAGGCGTGAGAATTCATCTCGAAGATGCCATCTCACAAGATCCGTATAGCAGCGCGTGATGCGCAGAATCAGAATTGCGATAGGCGATATTCCTTCTTTTCAACATGTGCATTTGGTGTTCTCGATGCTTGGGAGCATTTCAGCGGTGTCTGATCCGGAGCGTGCATCGGGGCACCCACGTGCCGACGCAAGTTGCATCGAAAAGCACGGGCGAAACCGGAGACGGAAGAGCGCCCGGGACCGCGATAAGCTTCCAAGGTTTAGCCCTCCACGCAATCCCCATCACCGTTTCCAATAAGAGTCATATCGCGGTGGGAGTTTGCCTCTCGCGAGTCCTTGTGACGTGCAGTATTCTTTGAAGAACATTCTCGTCATCTCAAACGCCAGCTAAAATCCTCCAACTGGCTATCTCCAACACATCATATGACGTCTTCAATCGTGAGCGTACGACCAGACCAGCCGATCGCCATCGTGGTGTTGAGAATGTTTCAGCTGGGGGGTGCAGGCTCGCGGCGTCTGAGTGGGCCGGTTGGTGGTCGCCAGTGTGGAGGGCGGCACTAAGGGAGGCCGCGCATGCAGGCCAAGCCCAACGCCACAAAATGGCGCCGGCCGTCCAGGCTTGGACGCATAATTGACTTGGGCTAAGAAGAGTACCTTGTTCCACACGGCGAGGGTGAGGTGTAAACTTCACCGGATGGTGATCGAGGCCTGGTGGGTTGTGGATGTTGCACGTAGACTATTGAGTGCGAGACCCAGGTACTTAGGTAGTGTATCCAGGATCGTATTCTGATCCGAGGCTTCCGATGTTGGTGATGCTGTTGCCTGGGGGCGCAGTGCAACAATAACGTGTTGTTGCTGCTGCTGTTGCGCTGCTGTCTCGCGTGGTGCCACCTACTCCCACCACGTTGACTCCCCGCGGACAGCCGGCAGCGGATGACATAACGACACTGAGACGACTTGAGTCGTTAAACGTTTGCTGGCAGCGACTTAGCGGATGCGCCCCTTGGCTAACACTTAGCGAAAGGCCCCATAATGATGTAAATTGCGCGAAAAGCAAACCTTGGGCGCGCAGCTGGCACGACGTCGTCCAGTGAGGCAGTCGAGAGGGAGTCGCGATATAGAGTGACCATCGGTTATGTCTGCTATTTTCATGTGAATTGCTTTGTCGAGCTTTTGTCTGAGACGCAAGGGCAACATCGCCAATTCCGGCAAGGAGGTGGGCTGACCGGGGCCCCCCGGCTAGCGCGGCTTAGGCCAGCCCGTACGTGTGGAAATGCGCTGAATGACTGCTCCCCCCGAACTTCGTCGTCGCTGCCCTTCATCACAACATCATCGCCGTCTGGCACACCATCCCCTCACCTTCCCCCCCACCACCGCCTCTCCACGGCCTTTTGTAGCCCTGCACGCCTGTAATACGCCCCTCTCTCCTGTATTCACGAATTCTTCTTAGGAATTTCGTGCTGGTGCGGCTGTCTCTTCCTTATCAACCTTGAGTGGCCGATCATCGCGCCTCTTGCCCTCCACGTCACCACCTCAACGGCTTAACTGCTTGTTGCTTCTCTTCCTGCACTCCTTCGCCCGCACTTGATACCCCCTACCCGTTTTAATATTCTCTCCTGCACGACTTGCCCTTCGATTTTCCCGAAGATATAAGTCGCGCATTACTGTTGTTGCGCCTGCTGCAACGTCATCCTGCAGCCTCACTAGCACTCGACTTCGATGCGCACGACCCTCACAACTACAGATGAGCTCTGTTGGTTTTAGGCTTCCACTTCTTTCACAATGCAGTCCATGTTCCGCCTCCCATGGTGTAACGAGTCGCCTGGCGACAAGATCATGGAGAAGTCGACGCTCCACAAGTCAAGACCGCTGCCGGTCGACATGCCACACTTCATGAACAACATGAATAAGATCAAGCGGAAACGGACTGACAGTCCTGAGCCAGTAGCGAAGAAGTGGAAGGGCGCGCACGGTGAGGTGAGACCGTCGACGGTCAACGCAAATGCGAATGCAAACGCGAAAGCTGCGACCGACAATGCACGTATTGCGGACGCACCCAAGCCTGCTGCTGATGTCTTGGATGCCCGACCGAAGGCACAACCGAGGAAAGAGGGCGCAAGCAAGAGCAAGGCCGCGAAACCTCAGCAACCGACTGCCAAACCTGACTCTATCAACACGCCATCGACCACCATGGACTCTGGACTTACCCCTGTGCAACAAGCTATCGAGGCGCAAATCAACTACGAAATCTTGCTCAAGCACAACGAACTTCGTTTGATTGAGCAGGAGCTCGCCAAATGCCAGGTTTCCCTCGAGCAGCTGAGGCGTTGTTCGCTCATCCCATTCCCCGGTACCGAAGGCCTTAGTGAGGATGTCAGTCTCGGGGTTGGTGCTTCGATGCAACCCAGCTCTGGCATGACAGACCCTCAGTATGCTGCTCCTTGGGGAGTCACCGACGGCCCGTACACTCGCCACTACGCAAAATGGTTGATCTCAGACGCCAAGTTTGACCCCGTTTCTGAACGCGCATTCGCTCAGCAAGCTCAAGGGTACTTTGGCACTGGTGAAGGCAGAACGACGCGCGGCAGCTTTGCTGACTATGGGTCTCACAGAGGCCGCACGTCGCGAACTTCGACTGGAATGTTGAAGCTCACGCCCCTTGGTGAAACTCCAGCACCAGCGCCCAAGGTCGACCCGTTGTTGCACAAGCGATCGACGGACGGTCAGTGGGTGCGCCTGTACTGCGCTCCATGTGGCCACAGCAACTTCTCCAACACTCAGGGTTTCCTCAATCACTGCCGGATCAAGCACACGCAGGTCTTCAAGAGCCACGACGCTGCAGCCATCGCATGTGGTGTTCCTGTGGATGTTGACAATGTTGGTACTCCTGTTGCCGCTGCCGCTGCCGAACCTGCGAGCGCTCCAGTTGCGCCTCCAGCCGTGTCATTCCCTGTTGTTGCCACTCCCGGCATCGTCCACCCACTAGCATCACAATCCGCACCCGTCCCACAAGCCCGGGAGGTACACCGTGATCAGAACGCCTCACCACGTGACGATTCCAAGGTTACCACCCCGGCTAACTTTGCCAAGTCATCATCGACGCCTTACCTTGCTGCCCGATTCGCCAACAGCGGCGCCCAAGGCGACTTCAAGGAGCTTGTCGAGACGGCCCGCGCAAAGGTCGACCTGGACGCAATGGATGCCTCGGATGACGACAGCCCTGCCCCGACCCCCGTGTCAGCAGTGCCGCCGCATCTAGCGCGCCTCCCTGCCAGCGGACCCGCAAGCAAAGCCCCAACAGCACGACCAGGCAGCAAGAAGGGCAGCAATTCCAGCCACGCGCGCCTGCCGTTATCGTTCCCGTCTCCCACAAAGTCTGAAGGCGATCATCACATGCCAAGCTCACCGGTAGATCTCAGCCCTCACACGGTTGAATCCAACCCTGGGCTTGTCAGCGATCACGACGACGACGATGATGAAGACGCTGACGATGCACATAGCCAACCTGATCTTTCGATCGGCGGCGACGACGTCATGGTCGAGGATGCGAGTGACGTCGAGGGTGTGCAAGAACGCAGGGGTTCACGACCAGCACTCCATGGATGCTTCGAAAAGGGAGAGGGAAGCCGGAAGCACTGAGCAGCGAGAGCGAGTTAGGTCCGGCTCACGCTGTTGCTGTTTCTTATCCCCTTCTTCCTTAACGATGTCACTTGTCATGGAGCTATGGTACTTTTTCTTTCCTTCTCAACACTGGCGGCTTATCTCCATTCTTCACTTATACACGGGTTACCAGCAATGGACGGAGTCGGTCCGGCTGGCTCAGGGCATTCCAACATGTTCTGCTTTTTGATGTTTGTTTCACTTATCCTCTTACCTGCTCTCACTGCTGCTGTTGCTGCTATTACTATTACTGCTGTTCTTACGGAAATGCCCTCAAAATGTGTCAGAAACTCTCATCTCACGAGTCGGAGCGAGTCGTTGTCTTTCCCATCAAGGAAGGGAAGGTGGCTCTTGCTTTAGTTTAGGCGCTGGAAACGTCGTGTATCATCACCTTTTGCTATATGTACGAAATTGGGTGGAGTGTCTCCGGTTGGTGGTTGTTGGTTGTTCTATCTTTTTATGGGATGGAGTGGGTGGATTAGATGGATGCTTTGGGGGTTGTGCTGGTACACTGGCATTTGGCTAAAATGATGGCAAGGAAGTGTGAAAGCTTGCTTGCGCGATTTGTTTGCTGCCTTATTGTATATAACCTTTTTAATCTCATGAAAATCTTGTTAAACACTTTGGATTGGATGAGTTTGCGTGATGGTGATGTCGTAGTCGCTTGTTGCCTGCCGCGGCTTGTCGGTTGTTGTGAAGGTTGACTTCTATGGATGTGTGACTGGTAGTCTGATCGACATGTCCATTGCCCAGTTCCTGATGCTGTTCCCATAACGCCTCGCTTTGTAAATGTGTCCTCCGCGAATCCCTCTGCTCGTCCAACACGCTGTATCCTCTTACAGCACAACCGGCTCAACTCATAAACTGCAGTACCTGTACATCGTCAGCTTCTCATTCTCCCATCCCCATCCCATCCCCATCCCATCCCCATCCCATCCCCTACCCACCCTCCTCCCTCCCCCCTCCCCTCCCT